>NC_057795.1:365995000-366006595 GCF_018294505.1 Triticum aestivum | reverse complement strand
CTTGCGTGCGAAGATGTAGCTGGTGGGTCCCAGCAGTCAGGGGGGCGAATCATTTTTTTTCGGACGCACTTCCTTGCGTGCGAAGATGTAGCTGGTGGGTCCCAGCAGTCAGGGGGGCGAATCGTTTTTTTTCGGACGCACTTCCTTGCGTGTGAAGATGTAGCTCGTGGGTCCCAGCAGTCAGGGGGTGAATCATTTTTTTCATGAAATACGGTGGCCCGTCCGGTGGGTCCCCGCTGTCAGGTGGAGGAATAATTATTTTGCGCGTCATAAGGAGGCACTTCCTAGCGGCTGCCGTGGACCTAGCTGTCAGCCTCTCCATGTACAGTCCACGTCCGATGGAAGTCGTTCCTTGACCACGTTGACCACGCCGCGCCGAGAGCACCACGGTGGTGGACGACGGCGAGGCCTAGGAAGGGGAGGACATGGAGCCGGGGAAGACGCGGCAGTGGATGCACACGCGGAGAGGAGTACGAGGGTTCACTGGTTCGGCTGCGCTGCCGTCGCCGCAGAATAACAGGGGGTGTGGGTCAGTGGGTGAGTGAAGGGATGGCCTGGCCAGCGGTGGGAGTAGTAGGGGGCGGTGAGGCCTCCGCGGCAGCACAACGGCCACGGGAGGCAGGAGCAGGCGGCACGACCGGCGCTGCTTTGGGCGGCTGGAGCAAGAAGACCAGAGGTTGAAGAAGCACGACGGCCGTTGGATGGACATCGTACGGTCACTGCAACTAGAATCGTTTATATTGACTAAGTTGACAAAGCCCTTGGTACGTCAACTTAGTAGGCCCACAGGTTAGCTTCCGAAACGGTGCGCCCCAGATGTCAGGGGGATGAATCATTTTTAGGGCGGGTGAAGCTAGAATATCCGAGATTGAAGAAGAAGCACGGCATCCGTTGGATGGACATCCAACGGCCACTGCTGCTAGAATCGTGTGTTGACTATAAGTTGACAAAGCCTTGCATACCCGTCAACTCTGTTTTTTAGGGGACACGTCAACTTAGTAAGGCCAGAAGTGTGTGGCAGAGAACTTATAGCCCATTTGAGATTTGTAAGAATGTGTAGCCCATTTTCGAATTCTAATGGAATTTACTACAGCCCATTTACAGTTTGTTAAAAGTACAACCCATTTCAACCAACCGTTCAAAACAGAATTCAATAAAATTTCCCACATTTTGATGGGATCCGAATATTTTTATCCCGAAAATTAGTCAGATTAAATACAATTTTAATATAAATTTATATTGCATAAAAATCCAATGAAACATTCAGCTCGCAACAATTAATGAAATTAAAATTTTCAGTATTCCAAAAATAATATTTTATAAAGTAATCACTGTTTGGTGCATTTTTTTATAGTTACTACCCAGTTTTTATAATTACATCCCATTTATTATTTCTTAAAGCCCATTTTCTTGTTAAGCCTAATGCATCCCTCCTAGGAAAGATTTGCAGCCCAGTGGGGCAGAGAATAACAACTTGACCTTGCCTGGGTATTCCTAAAAAAAGTATAGCTGGGCTAGCCATTTTCAGCTTGAAAAAAATTAATATCTAGGCTGGATATGTGGCCTGGGCTAGACGAGCCACAACCCGCCCAATTAATACCTGCAACGATGTTTTTGTTGTTGTTCAGAGGAGAAAAATTAATATCTGGGGTAAACATCAAAAAACTCTGCAGTGCTCACACCTCAAAAACACAAATACTGCTCGAGCTGCTTGGTCCCAGCTGTCGGCCGCTTCTTGTGCAATTCTCTCGTTTATTGACTACTCCCTCCTTTCCGGTTTATAATGCTCAATTCAAAAATCTCACCAATCAAGGTAGATGGCGAGTGGTGGAATACTTTTTCTAGTTTTGCAAAAGCACCTAATTAATGCTCTTGTTATCCTCAAAAAATTATGTTTATCAATGCATTAATTGCAATGAATGCACGCATAAAGTACATGCATTGGTCAATTTTCTCTTAATACTTGCATGCAATGATTTAATGCACCTTGGAATCTGAACATGTGATGAAAAACAACCAAATTGAGCCTTATAAAATGTAAAAACTAAAATTTTGAGATAAGCCCTATAAACCGGAAAGGAGGGAGTACATAGGTAGACAATGGTGTGGGACCATGATGTCAGGAAACCAGGAGGAAGCAAAATAAATTATAGTTATATATATATATATAATAATAATAATAATAATAATAATAATAATAATAATAATAAGGAGGCACTTGCGTACGTGAGGCTATGGACCTGGTGGGTCCCCATTGTCATCCTATCCAAGTAAAGTGATCTCCTCGCCCGCGCGCGCTTTCCGCCCGAAACAGTGAGTGCCGGCCGCCCCGCTTCCCGGTGCAGGCTATTGCTCCACCTTCAAATGACACAAGTGTCGTCCGTCCGTCCATCTGCTACACACATTAATGATACGCGGTTGCCGAGGCGGCTACTCTAGCGTCACACGTCCTTCCCTCCGCCCGCCCACCATTGCTATATAAACTGCTGCGTCGGCCATAGCCGCAGTCATCCGCATCCGTTGCCTTTCTCCTGTACACACCACTACTGACCACCATGGCTTCCTCGCGCTACAGCACTCTTCGGGACGGGTGGACGATGGACCACAAGGAGATAGCAGCCATTGCTACCGACCGGCTGGCCGGCAAGCAGCCGGAGGACGACGACGTCCCAATGGAGAACATGGTAGTCGACGATCCGGCGCCAACCCCCTCCTCCGCGCCATCCTCGCCGGTGCATTGCACCATGACCATCGGCGAGGCCCGTGCCCAACATATGGATAGGATGAGGCAGATGCGTGAGGAGCAGTTCCGGGAGGCGCAGGCCGACGCCGCCTACAACCACCATCTCCTCCAGGAGCACCTGCAAGCAGAGGAGCAGATCGCCACGGAGTGGGCGGAGTAGGAGGCACTGCTCGACTCATACTGCTCCGCCCGCAAGGGCCGCCTCGAGCGCTGGCGGTACCGCATGCGGGTGGCGGAGGCTGCGGCCGCCTACAAAGAGGCTAGCAAAGAGGGCGCTGAAGCGGGCGAGTCGCTGTTTGGCGAGACCGAGGACGAGGCAGAGGACAATGCCGGCTCTGACGAGTCCCCGCTCCGTTGGCGTCGACGATGCCCCGCGGCGCCAACAACGAGGCAGGGGACACCGCTGGCTCTGCCGAGGCCCCGTGGTGCCAACAACAAGGCAGAGGACACCGCCGGCTCCGCCGAGGCCCCGCCCCGCCAACAATGAGGCAGAGGACATCACCGACTCAGCAGAGGCCCCACCCTGCCGGCAACGTGGGGGAGGATTTCCACCGCTCTGCTGAGGTGCCGCCCACCGGCAACGAGACAGAGGACATCGCCGGCTCCGCTGAGGCCCCGCCCCGCTGCCAACGAGGCCGCGCCACACAAAAAACGAGGAAGAGTAGAACACGGTAGGTCACCGCCGCTCGGGTCCAAGTAAGGCCACCGCTACTACCCTTCGTTTGAAGCCAAGCTAGGCGGGTTGACCATTGACGTCCGGTTAGCTTCTTGGCGGCGACGTGGAGTCGGAGAGCTGTGCTGGAGAAGAACGCTGCTTCTACTTAGCTGCTGGTGCAGTTGGCTGACTGACACATGGGCCCAACAGGCCACATGTCAGTTACGCAACTGCACCTGCAGTTAAGTCACTGAAGCTTCTGTTCGCCTCAGCGGGACACAGGTGGGTAGCTTCGGTTAATTAATTATACCTCCAACGCACCCCTTTTTAGTGTTTTCTTTAGAAAAGGAGGATGACCCCCGACCTCTGCATCTGGGAGATGCATGCGGCCACAAACACCCCTTTTTAGTTGAAGAATGTATGAAATGTAATTAAATCCGGCATGTTTATATGAAATCCGACCGTGTATGAATGAATTTATTTTGATTAGTTTGAATTCCTGTATCACTGGCATTGGATGAACATGCAAAACAATACGTACTAGCATTATTCCGAGGGTGATCACCTCGTTTGCAACAGTTTCACATGTACTCCCTCCGGTCCTTTCTATACAAGTTTTGTCTGCAGTCAAAGTATCTCTACTTTGACCAATCTTATACAAAAAAGTATGCACTTTCACAATGTGCGAAGTAAAAAGGATCAGAAGGAGTACAAAGAGTTTGAGCAGCTTTTTAGCGTTTTTGTACATTGCAATCAAACACACAGGGCTGGCAATTCATAGAGAACATTCAAAACAATCGATGATTATGCATCTCAGCGACTCACATGTTAGAGGCGATATTTACTTCACAACTAAAGAATAAAGAAAAAAATGATCGACGCTGCTGACAGCAAGGGCGTCCCATTCGAAAATATCAAACGCATGTCTTAAAATCATTGAGAAAAATTTGACAAGGTTGTCCCATTCCAAAATATCAAATGCCTACGATTGTGGAATGGGCAGGGTTTGCCATCAGTTCGGACATTGACATGGCACCTCGTACTAAATAAACCAACTGTTCTTTTTGTGCAGTTCCACCAAAATCAACCAAATTCACGCGTAGCTTGTATGATTTTGCCCTTATATATTGTAACGCCTTGAACTTATCGGCACCTCCTTTCTTGTGGTGGAAATGAATGATTCAATGTATTCATGAACATTTTGTGCAGTTCCCCTTGAAATCAAGCCGATCACCTCTGTTTGCACAAATACAAAAAAGTGATTAGTATAAAGCAAAATGTACTATGAATTGACAGTTTAAATAGGCACCTACATGGTCCATGTAGAGCACACTTTTAGAAAAATGGAACTCACCAGAAAGAATCCTAGAACAACATTGTACTCGCGCATCACAACAAAAAAATGGAGATTTGTCAGTCCTTCTGAGCTGAAGTTAGTTTGGTCTTGTGGGGAGTAATGTAACCATCCTTCAACTGCTCCTTCTGATGAGAATCCTAGAACAACATTGTACTCGCGCATCACAGCAAAAAAGGAAGATTTGTCAGTCCTTCTGAGCTGAAGTTAGTTTGGCCTTGTGGGGAGTAATGTAACCATCCTTCAACTACTCCTTCTGATGAGAATATACAGTGCTTCTTCATCCTAGCATAATCGGAACTAGTCACTTCACGTATTCCATATTCTTCTTCAGAGAAAGATGATCCTATTGTGCAAAGACAAGAGACAACTAAATGCTAGCATCCCTATTTGCTCGAAAAAAAGGAAAGGAAATATTTAAAACAGCACAGATGAAGCACTTCTCAAGGACAATACCACTTTTTCATGACAGTATATAAACAGTAGCACAATGCTAATAGAGATGACAAAGCTCAATCATATGGATGAATTAGTGGGCGAGTACCAACCTTTGTCAGGAGGCTGATTGTGTAGAGCATACAGATGAAGCACTTCTCCGGAACCATCTGTTGCTATCTACTATGGTGGCCATGCTTACTATATCTTTTTGTGCAGTTCCACTAAAATATATGGTATCTTCAAAGAAGATCCCTATTTGCACAAGTAGAGATAATTACGTATGGCATCAAATCAGTGGCAAAACAATTGCTCGTTCTAGCCATAGCAATAAATTAAGATGCAAAACTATATCATTACTTTCGTCATCACAGTTCCAGTGCTTCATTACAGCACCGAGAGTTGATTTTTGTTTTTCTTCCGCTTGTTCTTCCCCTTCATCACTTAGTTCAATAACAGACAAGCTTCGCCTTCAATGTAAGATTTGGCATGTCAATTAGGGAGCACAAGTTTAGTACTAAACTTAATTTTCTGATGAAAGTGGCAAAATAGATGCCAGCAGTTGTGAAATATCCTTATCTTACCTCAATGGGATATTACGGTGCACAACAGATTGGGAGTCTTGTCTCCATTTGTGCAGTTCACTAAAATCAAGCAACATTATCGTACAAGTAGCACAACATATGAAAGCACACTGCAGAATCATGTGAAAGAAGGCTAGTACTGACCTCTCATGATGCGGAATTCAAACAACTCACAAGAAGAAGATCTGAACCAAATTCGCCTTAACGGATAGGAAGTAAGATCTCCTCTTGTGCAGTTCCACTAAGATCAAGCAATCAAGCAACGTTGTCGGTGTGACATTTTGGTTGAACTGCACAAAACAGTCTTAAAAGAAAAGTGTTTTGTGCAGTGCAACAAAAGGTCACAATGGCAACGAGGTGAAGTAGATAACCCTGTTACACAGAGGTGCAAAGGAAACAATTAGTGGTCAATAACGGTGGATGACACAGAAGCTAACAAAAAGAAGCATCTACCTTATCGAAATGGGAAAGAAAGCAAGACAGTAGCATTTCTCAAACGGTGGCATTGATTAATATTAACATAGAGATTATATTAACAATAAAATTCGTTAAACATGTAATTTGCTTTTAACTGTGGCATTGCATCAATTTTCCAGCGGCATTATTAGAGGGTGTTTGTTTACAGGGACATTTTGGTGTAGGGACTAAAAAAACTCCGTGTCAGTCACATCTAAACCAAACAGGAGGGACTTTTCGGGACTAAAAGTGGGCATTTGGGACTAAAGAAAGAAGACCCCGAGGGAGTCTTTTTGGGACTTTTTCCAACAGTTGCCCCTGCCACGCATTGCACCTTGTTTCTATTAGTTCATTACTAGGGGTAACATGGTCTTTTATCATGTCATTTAATAACCTCTAGTCCATGTTTAGTCCCTGGAACCAAGCAGGTAGGGACTAGGGAGTTTTTAACCAAACAGGGCCATAGATTAACAACAGCTAATGAGTTGCACAGGACAGTGGACGCACCAGCACCATGTGCATCTACCGATGTACTGTGATCATGCATAGTCTGTTGCAACAAAGAACAAACAACCAAGGAGCATATTTGTGTTGGTGCCAGTTTTGTTATCTTTAGACACCTTTCCTTATGTGAGCGCAGCAAATCTAGTCCTGCTCAAACTCTACAGCCTTGTCCCTTCCTTTCCTTTTTGAACTAGTACTTTCGCCCCTTCCTTTCCTCTTTGAATCACGTCCTAGATTTATGCGATACAACTTTCCCCACTACTTTCCCCCATTCCTTTCCTCTTTGAACCACGTCCTAGATTCATGCTATACAACTTTCCCCCTTCATTTCCTCTTTGAACCACGTCCTAGATTCATGATATATACAACTTTTCCCACTACTTTCCCCCACTCCTTTCCTCTTTGAACCACGTCCTTGATTCATGGTATACATGCAGCTAGAGCAATGCATGTGGAGTAAGTAAAATATACCTTAAGGTTCTTGGGGCGTGGTTCGGTGGGCGATGGGACGGCGGCGAAGAAGAAGGGTCAGAGGCCCTCCCGCGCCGCCGCTAGGTGGAAAGTGAACAGCAGTGCCGGTAGTGGATTCCCTCCCTCGCCGATGGCGACAGCGTTAAGCCTCCTTCCCTTCCCGGTGGACGGATCATGCCAGCTCTTTGAGCAGCAGTGAGGGGAGAGAGAGGCCAACGAAGTCTTGTTTAGATCTGGAGAGGGCGAGAGAGTGTGAAGAGAGCAAATACAAGCGCTGAGGATCCAGTGGGAGAGGGCGAGAGAGTGTGAAGAGAGCAACTACAAGCGTTGAGGCTCAAGCATGTATATATATACTGGAGAGAGAGAGTGTGAAGCGTGCAAACCCTAGAAAACATTTTGAGCAGTCAAAGAATCCTCCTGGCAAAAATTATGCTCAAGTGTAGTTATCGAATCCGAGACCTCAAGTTTGATGAGCGAACAGGCTAACCAGCTACACAACCCTCCCGTTATGTTCAACGAGAGGAAAATAACCTTTTATACATTCCTGCATTCGTGTGACAGGCATGCCATGTTTTTTTTGTGTGTGTGGGAGTCATTAGGATTTTAATCATAATCGTGTCATGTGGCTTTGGTGGTAAGACTATCCACAGTGGTGCAGAAATAATGCAGCCTTAGTCACCTTACCTCTCTCCACATAGTACGTTGGGTCCCACCAGTCAGAGGGTGAAACAAACAAATTAATAAGAAAAATTAAAAGTGCCAGCGGTGTATCTTACTACCTCACACATCTCGCTACTGCTCGGGAACACTGTCCAATTGATCCCTCTGTTCGCTCACGTACTATTTTAAGTGAATCCTTATTATAACATGCACACAAATTTTGGGCACTTGTATTCGACTTAAGTTAGTGTGCCACCCTATCTTGTATACTTACTACTCCCTCCGTCTAGGTGTAATAAGTCACGTTAGAAGGTGCAACGGGACCAAGGTGCATGCGTGTGCATGTGTGTGTTTAACAGCATGTGTGTGTTAGAGAGTGCGACAGATCGACCTACTCCTACAGAGATATGGTGTGTAGTGTACGATTTTAGCCGCGAGAGTCGGTGCATCCTCTCGTTTCCGAGCGTGTCCAGTAGGGACATGCCGACAGCTGCCACGCCCGCTCCTGACCAGCCTGGCCCACCCAAATCCCCTCCACCGCCCGCGCGCGCTTCCCGCCCGAAATGGTCAGCGCCGCTCCAAAGAATCGGTGTCGCGACCTCTCACTGGCGCAAGAGTGATGGTTGCTTCGTCCGTCCAACTTACTGCTGGGTCTATGTGATTTGACGGCTCATTGGTCTTTATTACTGAGGTGGTAGGACTGCTGGATGTCCCACGCTTTCGGCGAAAGGAGGTAGTAGATTACAATTTTCACCATTCTTACAGCGGAGGAGTGCAAGAGCAGTGAAAACACGCAGGCTCAGTGATTACATGGCCCACCTCACACTATCACCGTGCGACACCTAACTCTTTACATAGTACTCCCTCCGTTCCTAAATATTACTAGATGAGTCCCCGCTCGTTGCCACGGAATAGCGGTATATCTCTCTGTGCAAAATTATCGATTTCATAGAACTAAAAAAATATCTATAACCGCATGACAAATGTGGTATCCAAACTAAATAAACTCCCATCATCATTTAGATCATCCCACATAAGGAAAAAAGATCAGCCAACTCCTACTGCATAATGGGATTATATTTTTCTTTTTGACATGTTAATGGGACTTAAAAGCTCACTTACATGCATGCTACCGGTGCATGCTTGCATGCAGACATGTTGATGTGATTTAAAACCCACTCACATGCATGTGCCACGGTATTTCTGCATGCTTGCATGTGGCTTAGTGCTGAGCCTCTCAACGTCTAGATCAGATGGCTATTATGACTGATTTACTTCATCTAATGGCTACGTCAATTTTGATGATGTGGCTCAAGGAGAGGATAGAGAATTCCTAGTAGTGGGGGCTAGCTATTACTAGTAGATAAGTCTTTGTAGAGATTCCACTAGGTGAACTACATACAGAACAAAATGAATGAATCTACACTTAAAATGCATCTATTTACATCCGCATGTGGTTAATGGTGAAATCTTTACAAAGACTTATATTTAGGAACGGAGGAAGTACTAGTATAGTACTAGTACATACTGTAATTTATCAGCGAGATAAATTTGTACAATGCTATGAAGCTTCCAGCTCCTGTTACATGTATCTTGCGTCCAAGGTTGCCTATTGCTACATTTCATCAAATAGAAAGGAGACTATCATGCATGCTATTGCATCTCAATGATTGACAGATCATAGCAAATATGTACTCCCTCCGTTCCAAAATAAGTGTATCAACTTTGTGCAAACTTTAGTACAAAGTTGTACTACTACTAAAGTTGACACTTATTTTGGAACAGAGGCAGCTAAAGAAAAAAATGATCCATGCAGTCCCTAGCCCTTGAACCGTGAACCCTGACCAGGCTTCAATTTGCTGGCAACGTTTGAGCTTCCTAATAAATGAAGTTTGCAACCTTTTGACCATCGGATCATTTTGTGTAGTTTCACCAAAATTGAGATGAGCATCCCTGTGGCAAAGAAATTGAAGAAGCGTGATTAGAATAAGATTAGTAGGACTAGTTGATGAGACATAAACTCATCACAAATACAATACGTAGAAGCCAGTAGAGGTATCAGGTATGTGCGGGGCAAAGAAGTAGAGAAATATCTACAGGGAGTGATGTGGGCAGCTGGAGCAGTGGTGCAAGCCGGCTGTAAAGGGAGTTGTACCCGAGGGACATAGCTCGACCTTGAGGAGGGCGGCGGGAGGCAGCAACTACCCACGCCACGGCAGTGAGCAAGGGACGAAGGCAACCTCACCGGCTTTGTGAGAGAGAACGGCGGGGACCCCTGATCAGGACGTGCCGACAGTGGGTTTTTGCCGTCGGCGTCGGACACCGCATCTACACTAAGCATCCACCCCTTCCCCAAGCGGACGTGATCCGCCGGGATGTTAGAGATGTGGCCACAGTCGTTTTGTGTGAGAGAGTGTGAAGAGAGCAACCCCAGCAAGCAACCGTGTAGGCTGACCCGTCCTGACTATGTATATGTGGAGCAGTTTCCTTTTCTCTCCATATGAACCTATCATATTGCGTACGTGCCACTAAAGAAAAAAAATTATTTATAAATGACGCGGCACCTACTACTCGTTCTCCTATAACCTTGCGCTTGGCATCTCCAAAATATTAACCTTGCGATTGGCTCTTCGCCTCTTCGGGAAGTCGAGCAATAATGGTAGTGCAGTATATATCGTTCTGGCTATATGAGACCGAATGAATTGCTGCACGTCCACCACGTGGGCGAGGGTCGAGGGGCGAGGGACAGTGCTACTACATACGGAGCAAAATGAGTGAATGTACACTCTAAAATACGTCTATATACATCAGTGTTTGGAGTATGTACTAGTAGTTCATATTGAAATCTACCAAGGACATATATATTCCAAACAATATGATATAATCTCTATAACCAAGGTAGTAGGGACGAGTAGTAAACGGAGGGAGTAGTAAATTTTTCTCCTCGTCCTGCGAGCCACCACGCGCATGGGCGAGGGAGGAGCAAGCTTCACCTCATCCCGCGAGCCACCGCGCCCGTGGGCGGGGGAGACGATGTACTAAGCAAGCTTCTCCTCGTTCTGCGAGTTGACGGGACACATCAAAAGTACTCCAGTGTATAGAGCCTTGCCTCTAAGGTAGGTCCCACATGGTTTGCCTCTTTTTTTTAATTTAACATAACGCGTCAAGTCGCAATTTGTTTGTTCACCCATGGTAGACGATCCTCCCTCCACCAAGTGGACAACCAGTACACGTGCCAAATTACCACGTGGGCTGCCTTTTTCGTACAGAAATGAGCTCCATCGTGTACCCGCGCGGGTGTGGTTGGGAAAGAGACGGGAGTACATGCGCCGTGCATGCACCTCTTCTCTTCGTGAACGTCCCCCACCTACGTGGGTGTGTGTGAGAGATACAAACTCCGTTCGTGAGTGTTTTTTGTTTTGTGGTGGGGCTGGGGCTGGGGTGGGGGTTGATTTCATGAATTATTTGTGGGAATATGTGTCGATGACATCTCAAACAAAATTTTGCATGCAATGTGTGTGAAATGGAGGCCTATCCATATCATACATAGAGGGTCGGGCAATCCACGAGAAGAGAGGGAGGGGTCATAGCTATCGATAGAGTCGAAGAGAGGATCAAGTATGGCTGGGTGCGAGATCGATGAAGAGAGCCATCGAAATTGCATGTGTGTGTGTGTGTGTGTGTGTGCAAGTCAAAGATATAGGGCGACTGGCCTATTGGAACGTTAGAGGGC
>NC_057795.1:365983559-365994863 GCF_018294505.1 Triticum aestivum | reverse complement strand
TGGGAGAGGCCTACTAGACAAACTGAGGGTGGAACTGCAATGTTATCAATAAGAGTGGGGATGTGTTTCTGTGTGTGCCTGTGCGTGATAGATCTGTCGGGGCGCATCCATGGATGATGAAGGGGAACCATGTGTTTGGTAAGCAAACCTAACTAGATCGGTAGATCAATTGTTGTTTGTCGGAGGAAGGGAGAGACACAAGTAATGAGGTAGATCGATCGATGTGTGGGTAAAAACGAGTTATAAGGACCTAGCTGGCTATATGTATAGCGAGAGATCAGTCGGTGTACGTCCATTTGTTAGAGGCAAATAAGGCCCAGCGAGACGGATAGACAGAGAGAATGGAGCTAGGAGGTGGTGCGAGAGGCCGAACTACTAGCTGGATAGGGGGAGGAGTGTGCGGTTGTGAGATCGATTAAAAGAGGGGTGAGAGTTTACACGTGTGTCTGACCATATGAGAGACACGAGGCAAGGACACATAAAGGAGGAGATTGAAGGTGTGTGTGTATGCTGTAGGCAGGCATCGCTGGAGAGGTTTATCGATCGGTGTGTGTCGGAAAGGAGTTGTGGAGACTCTGGGAGAACGACCTAAAGGAAAAAATGAATGTGCCCGGTGGACAGAATGCCGAGGGAGGGGGAGGGCGAGGAGGGCGTGTGCATGCACGAGAGAAAGTTAGTGGTAGCTACAAAGGTTAGAGGACTGTGTGGGTGTAAGAGACTAACAAAGATCATAATTTGATATGAAAGCGGATTCATATATTTGAATAGGAGATCATAGTGTTTTAAACATTGCATGCATGAATATAGCGGTGATACACGTGCTGTGCACATGTTATACCATAATGTGATAATGCATGGCGTTTGCAACTCACAGCTAAATGCCGAACAATCTAAACCATACTATACATCAAACAATCTCACATTTTATTTGAATTTGTGATAATGTGCGGCGTTTGCAGCTTACAACTAAATATCGAGCAATCTAAACAATACTATATATCGAACATTCTCACATTTTATTTGAATTTGTGGTAATGTGTGGTGTTTGCAACTCACATCTAAATACTTGTAGGCGTAGGGGGCGGGGCACCATACATAACGTGATAAACACATTATACATATGAGACATGGTTTAGATTATGAAGATCTAGCTAGAGGTAGAAATGTAATGTGATTTGAAATCAAAATAAAGTGGATTCAAAAAATCTAGTTCGAGTTCATATAGTACACATAGTTCATATGTAACTCGATACTGATCATGTGGTGTGCTGTGAAGATAATACACAAACGATGGTTTAACTTGACAATAATGATGATTGTAGATCTTATTAAAACAGAGAAACAAATTCAAATGCTTTGACTTCACAACAATCATTACTGTAGATCTTATTCAAATTTAGTTCATATTGAAGCGGTAGTATATATGTTTGGAATGCACTAAAACATTCATTTGAGTAGTAGGTTGCATGCATTATACACGTAGCGAAATATTTTAATTGAACATAACATGAATTCAAAGTTTTGAATGACATTTGTAGTGCGCATTGATTTGGTACAGTACACGTTAGGCTTGTCCGGCAATTTCAACCCGCGCCTTGTTAGCCCGAAATATTTAAGATATATCTTTGTCTCGTTGTGCTCCGACAACTCCCTCCATCTCAACCCGCGCCTTGCTATTCTGAAATTACAACGCGCGTGAAAACTCCCACCTCCTGTGAAATCCCGACACGTGAAATGCCCGTGGTACCCCTGAACCGAAAGAACCGCCTCAAATCGGTGGGGGGTACTTTTGTAACTTACCCCACATTTCGGACAAGCGCGTCTCTAAGCCATGGTTCCCCACTGCCATCCCATCTGCCCACCCATTCATACATCGAGGCCGCGAAAACCTGCGACGAAACCCCACACCCTGCTCCGTCCACCACCCAGCCGGAGCTTCTTCCCCGACGACGTCGTCCACAGCAACACCTCGACGTCCCTCATCCACCGTACCGGATGAGGATCTGTCATCGATATCATCGTCCCACCGGTTCAGCCACCCCGTCCTCCACCTCCAAGGAGCTGCCCCGACGTTCCCCTTGTCTTTCGCGCCACCTCCATTCCCACACCACCGTCTTCACCTGCACCACTGGAAGAGCATCATCATCACCATTTCCTCGGATGATGCTGCGGCCTAATCGGCGCCACCAAAGAGGTTGTACACTAATCGCCGCATTTTCTTCTTGATTCGATCTCATGGTGCTGCCGGCCTCGGTCCCGAGCCGACACGGCGTGGCTCCATCCACGGCGGCATCGCCGGCCACTTCCTCCACGGCATCGCTCCCTCGGCGGCGACGTCCACATCAGTAGGAGCTGCTGCTGCTTTAGCTCTCGCTCGCACTGCTGCTCTTCTCTTGCTCTCGGTCCCCTGCCTGGTCTGCTCTTGCTATTGCTCTTGCTCGCGCTGCTGCTCTCGCTCTTGCTCTTGCTTGCGATGCTGCTCCGATTTGGCTACACTTCAGTCGACTGAATCGACTTTTGGGTCAGTCGATTTCCAAGGGGTGGGCTCGCCTGGGTGAAGGAAGAACCAGCCGCAGCGAGGAGGGGGGCTCGCCGGAGAGGTACCCCACTATCTATCTTAGGGTTCAGGATGGGGGCGGTGGTTGCCGGCGGTGGCGGGGCGTTGGCGGGGCGGTGGCGTGGGGATCGCCGGAGAAAAAGCTCGGCACGGGGGGTCCTAGAGGGATGGCCGGGGCGGCGGCGGACCGGCGGTGGGGAGTGTTTTCGGGGCGGGCAGGGCGGCGCACCGTCGGCCGAGGGCGGCGGGGGGCTGCTGTTTGGCCGGTGGTGGCTGGCGGCTCAGGGGGGTGGAGGTTGAAGATGAACCGCAGGCCCTTGATTTTGTATCCAACGACTGCAAAATCGACTGACCAGAGATGAAAAAGTCAGTCGACCGACGTGTAGCCTCACCTTGCTAGTGCGTTCAGTTTCGACAGCAAAATTCAGTTTGGACAGTTAGGTTCAGTTTCGACAGTTAAGTTCAGTTTCGACAGTTAAGTTGAGAAATGAGCGGCTGATGTATTTTACATCTAGCACTTTTTGGTTATGTATTTTATGTCATGTATTGGAGATGCTATTAGAATTCCACTCAGGTTAACGTTGTTCGTTGTCTCTCTTGTCCTGCTTCAGCCTCGGCGTCATAGAACTCACCGGAGCTGCTCCAACGACGAAACCCTCCATCACAGCGGAGCAGTACCTTGGGCTCCATCTCCAGACGCCTAAGATCTTCTTCCCCTCCTCCGATAACAAAGTCAGCCGGAGCATCCTCACCGGCCAACCCAATCATGCTAAGATCGACATGGCTTCGCCAAAGAGGTTGTACACTTGTTGCATCTCTTTTTTACTCTACATGTTATATATATTGTCCACTGAGCACATGGATTTGTTCCTTTAGTGTCTCCTTGAAAGAAAAAATGTAGGAATTTTAATTTTCACTTGTCCTCCTTTTCAAATTCCTATTCATGAAGCACAAGACTAAGAGATAGTAGCATAATAGCATTATAACCGTACATTTTCTTGTGGTTTGACTTAATCTCACCATGCTTCTTTGCATCCTGTGATCTTCCAATTGTTGTGAATCAAACACCCAGATTGGCAGAAATCCTGTGTTTTTAAATTCTCTGTTTTGCACGTGCATTCCTATCCTATTCCTGTCTATTTCCTATCCCTGCATTGTTGGAATCCTCCAATTCAAACGAGTCCTTACAGAATTACTTCTCTTACAGATAGTTGTCAAAGAAAACCTTGCGTGGTTTGTCCCGGTCCTGCTACGCCGTCGTCCACCCCAGCTCAGCTGCTCCAACGATAGAAGGGTCCAGCAGAGCAGGGATCCGGCCTCCAGACTGTCTTTCACCACCTCAGATCTTCTTCCCCGCTGCTGGCAGCCATGAAAACTGCATTACCATCATCAACCGAGCAGATGACCTCGAGGACTATGCGGGTCCGCAAGATAGGTCGCACTCTTTCGTGTCTGCTTACGTTATGCATCGCTTAATATTACATGCTACTTTATTGTCCTGTTCACCGATTAGACTCTGAGTCAGCTCCAAACTAATGGTCAAACTTGAGTTTTTAAATGGTTGTGGGGTACATATCGGGGCCGCTATCAATAGTATCTATCTACTATCTGGTTAATCTCCGGTGTCTACTATGAGTTTCATGTTGGGTGGGAAACAAACAATAAAGAAGCCATTATCTGTATTTATTAACTGAAGCCATTATCTGCCTGCTATTATTGGTTTTGGGTCTATCCACAGGTTGCTACCATCACTCTGGATTTCTGCATGCACTCCTTACATAATCTCACTATGTTTTATTCCTATGCATGACAATTATTGTAAACAATGGAACTGAACATGTAGAGCAAAAGAGACGAGCCTTGCGTGGCAATATAATTTCATGCAGACGTCGCTCCATGGTAGGCGCAAAGGCAGCCCCCCCTCCACGCATTTCGGATTGTAATCGAGAGGAAGATATCTGTTCTGAGGGGGATTCAAAAGGAGAAGATAACTCCTATTTACCCCCTGAGGTCTTCGCTCTAACTTGGCATGCTGATGTTGGTTATATCATGCATATGGTGTCTTGCATTGCTTACTTTATACATCAAATATGTCATTTGCTTAGTTTAGACATCCTTTGTGCGAATGCCATATGTTTAGTTTATTCATCATTTATGTGAATTATGCAACGCCACCTTGTTTAGCCAGGCATCATATATGCGAATTTTGCAATGCCATCCTGCTTAGCCAGTCATCTTATATGTAAATTATATCAGGCCATCTTTTTTTCCGTTACATATTACATTCGTCAACAATGTTAGTACATTCAACTGCTCTTCGTGTGCATCAGCCATTTGACACGGTGATGGCAAATTCTGGAGTGAAAACAAGGTCTTCTGAACAGACTATGCTATCTGACGAAGTGCATATCTCGCTGGTTACGGATAGCTCCTCAGAGGAGGATTCAGAGACAGATGACCAGTCCTATTCCCCCCCCTAGGTGTATGCTCTAACTTGGCAGGGTTATGTTGCTCATATCGTGCATATGGTGTGTCGCATTGCTATGCCATTTGATTAGTTTAGACATGCTTTGTGTGAATGGCACATGTTCAGTGTCTAATTACCATATATGTGAATTATGCGTTGCCATCTTGTTGCAAGACATTATATATGTGAATTATACAATGCTATCTTGTTGCAAAGGCATTATATATGTGAATTATGCAATGCCATGCTGCAGTGGCGGAGCTACAACCAAATAGTTGGGCGGGCCAACATAAAAGAGAACACAAAAAAATCACAACTTAAGCCATACTACTTGGATGCTACTAGGTATATTAATCTATGCTCACTGTAAACGAGACTAGGCTGTAACGGGAACAAGTCCCTCCTGCATATTCATGAGGAAAAGTCAGCCTCTCATACGCGTTCAGGCTGCTGACGCATGACGCCTCACACTCACCGGGCATAGTAATTTACCTTTTGGCTTTTGGGCAGGGCGGGCCACGGCACACTTTTGCCTGCACGTAGCTCCGCCGGTGCCATGCTGTTTAGCCAATCATCATGTATGTGAATTATATCATGCTATCATTTTTTTGTATTACGTGTTCCATTTGTCGACAACGTTTGTATATTCAACTACTCTTCCTGTGCATCAGCCATTTGAAGCGGTGATGGAAGTATCTGGAGTGAAAACAAGGTATTCAGAGCAGACAATGCTACCTGCTGAAGCAGACATCTTGCTGGCTACAGAGAGCTCCTCAGAGGAGGATTCAGAGACTGATGACCAGTCCTATTTCCCCCCTGAGGTCTATGCTCAAACTTGGCAGGGTTATATTACCCATGTCATGCATGTTGTCTTGCATTGCTTAGTTTTTACATCATATATAGATTGCCATCTGCTTACTTGCTTACTATATAAATCATATATTTGAATTATATCATGTCATCATGTTTACATAGTACATACACATCATCTATCTGAATTATGGCATGGCAACCCATTTAATAAAGACATCATATAGTTATATCATCTCATCCTATTTAGTGTTTACAGTCATCATATTTAGAATTATGGCATTCTATCCATGAATGTATGTGAATTATGGCATGCCAACCTATTTAATAAACACATTATATAGTTATGTCATGTCATCCTGTTTACATAGTCTCATATTTTGAACTATGTCTTTCCATCTTTTTTAGTTAGCCATCATAATGTGAAATTGTGTCATGCTATCCTGTTTAGTTAGCCATCATATATGTGAAATTGTGTCATGCTATCCTTTTTGGTTAGACAACATAAATATGAATTATTTCATGCCCTCTTTTATTCCCCACTATCCATTGCACCTGTCTATCATACAATGTCTATACTTTCAATTACTTTTCTTGTTTATCGGCCATTTGAATTGGAGAGCGTGATGGCAGTATCTAAGGGAGTAACAACACGGTCTTCAGAAAAGATAGTGCTACTAGTTGATGCAGATAGAACCACGGTTGTACTTGCCCAAGGACCAGATCCACCACACATAACCCAGACTCTCGCAGATTGTACCCCTACCCAATTGGACAGAGAACCAGCTACACCCCTTTTAACCCCAACACCGGCAGATAGTAACCCAGTTCCAGTTGACTCCACCACAGAGCACCCAAACACGAGAGGTTAGTAAGGGAATTGCAGTGCCCAAAGCACGAGGACCACCACTCCGAATCCCAACTCAACGCTTAAAGGAGAAGAAGATTTGTTCTCAGGTCAGGTTCTGTAGCTATGGTTCATACTCCTTTGCTCTTGCATTACTGTATTTACTCATACCAACTATTTTCAAATTTGAAGGATGGAATTGAAACTCCAATGGTGCAACAGGTATGTGTTAAACCTGTTTCTTTAACTGGTTTGCTGTTGTAACCTGCTCTATGTTGATTTCAGTTTCAATTGAATAAACAGTTATGTTCTCATGTCATGCACATTACAAGTGTTGTTATTGCTCTATAGTTACCCACACTTATATTCTGTCTATTCTGCTTTGTCTTGAACAAATATTATTTGAACTGTGTCTCTATCTTGATTTGGCAACAAAAACTAGAATGATATAGACCATAAAGTGACCATGGCACATAGATATATGTTTGTTTCATGTTGTTATCCTGTCCACTTTACTACTGAACTCATTTACCAAAATGAGTTTCATATACAACATGGTAAACATGTGATGTGTCTGCTTGTTTCTCTTTTAGAATGCGGACAAAATATTGGAGAACAGTACCGCGTTATCCAATGGTAAAGGAAGTAATGCAGATAAGGTTCAAGATAGTGAGACATCCCTGTTGGTCTCCAAGAAAGCTGATAAAAACTATCTTGACGACAGTGAGGGAACCCAAAAGTCCTGTCTTGATGTAGTGTTCGAGTTACTGGCCACTACTGCTGGCACAAGCTCTTCGAACTTGCTGCCTGAATCAGTTCGTCTTCTTGAGTCTCAACTTCAAGTTGAAAGACATCGATCAGATGTGCTGCGACAGGAAGTTGAAGGACTGAGGAAGTCCCTGCAGAATTCAGATGCATATTTTCTGGTGCAACAGCAAGCGCTGGAGGATTTAAGCGCCAAACAAGAGAAAGTTAATAAGCTTGCTAAGCATCTTGCCAGCATTATGGGTACCCAGGATATTGTTTCTTGAGATCTTCTGAAGTGGTTTCAGTTCTGGATTTGTTTTACTACGGTGTTTATTTGCGCTGGTTGCCAACTTTGACAATCAGTGTATATGATATGCTGCTTTGTTCTCTATATTTGCACTGGTGGCGAACTTTGATGCCCAGTGGATGTAATATGTGTAACAACCGTGATAGCCTAGCATAAGTTGCTTGCTTATTTATTTCCTTGTTGTCTTGTTTATTTGTTTGCTTGTAGTCAGTGCAGTTCTTTTTAAAACTAGGCCACAATAACCATGGGCTAATATTTACTGTAGTGACACTGGGCCTCCTACGGGCCGTAGAAACAGTGGGCCTTCTACGGGCCGTAGAAACAGTAGGCCTTCTACGGGCCGTAGAAACAATGGGCCTTCTACGGGCCGTATCATCAATGGGCCTTATACGGGCCATATGACCATAACGGGCCATCGTTAATAGGCCGTATTTGATGACGCTATGAAAACGGCCCAACGTATTAACGGACCACAAACGGGCCGATGTAACCATGGGCTGAATTTGTCCCACAAGCAGAAAATGACAGTAACGGGCCATAAGTACAACAAGTTGGTGTGCTTAATCTTCGTGCACAGAATGAAGCCTTGCTTCTGAAGTTCCTGCACAAGTTTTACAACAAGTTGGACATACCTTGGGTGCAGCTCACATGGGACTCCTATTACACCCAAAAAATTCCACATGCCTCTGATCCAGTCGGCTCTTTCTGGTGGAAAGACGTTCTCAAGCTCACACCTAAGTTTCGTGGGATTTCTGAAGTCAATATCGTGTGTGGCACCACGGCTTTATTTTGGAAAGATCTGTGGTCAGGGCAAATACTTCAAGACTCCCATCCTCGGGCTTTCTCTCACGCTCTGGATGAAGATATCTCGGTCAAAAACTTCCTAGGGATCACATCGCTGGGAGAAACTTTCCACCTGCCCTTGTCCCCTCAAGCCCTTCTGGAGGTTAGAGACTTGCAAACAATTGCGGCTCAGATACAACCGTCCACATCACCCATGGATATTTGGCGCTATACGTGGGGTAAGACCATCTACAAATCCACGGACTACTATAAGTTCTTCTTCAAAGACGTCCAAGTACATCAGATATTCTGCTAGATTTGGAAATCAAAGTGCACTATGAAGCTGAAGGTCTTTGCCTGGTTGCTCTTCCATGACAGGCTCAATACGAGGAACATGTTGAAAAGGAGGTACTATAACATAGGGGATGACCACAATTTCCTCTTGTGTGGATTGAACATTGAGGAAACAGTGGAACACATGATCTTCACATGCTCTTTCAGTAAGCTTTGCTGGGCCAAACTTGGGATTATTTGGGATCCTTTCCTTGGCCGAATTCAATCTGTTGAAGCTCACAGAAACAATCATCCCACCCCACTTTTCCTAGAGAAATTCATTGTGGCAGCCTGGAGCATTTGGAAGGAGAGGAATAATAAACATTTCAGAGCAATAACACCCTCCCTCAATTCCTGGCTGGACAGATTCAAGAGGGACTTTGGGCTTCTTCAACATAGAGTCAAAGAGGAGCATAGGCTCCTTGTGCTGAACCTTGTACACTCCCTTTAGTAGTTTCTGCCTGTTCCTTAGTCTTCTTAGTCTACTTGTCACAAAGTTGGCAAGTTGTATCTCTACCTCCCCACTATGTAAATATCCATTGTACAGTTTGTTTATTTATTATAATATAGTAACACAATAGGAGCCTTTCCTACACATCCTGGTCAAAAACGGGCCGTAAGTAAATGAATGCTAGAAATGAGCCCAAGAATAAATGGGCTCTGAGAAGGCCGAAAGATAACATTTGCTAGAAACGGCCCAACTGAATAACAGGCCCTTAATGGGTATAAAGTGATATACTGTTCATTACGGGCCAGTTTCACCACAGGCCGTTAGTGGGTGTAAAGTGATACACTGTTCATTGCGGGCCAGTTTCACCACAGGCCGTTAATAGGCCAAGAGTTACATAGGGCCTCATATGTGCCGAAAGACGTCATGGGCCATACATGGGCCAGAAGTGAAAACGGGCTGGAATCATATTAGATGGCCCAGATGACGCTACTGGGCCTAAATCGGATAGGGCGTAACGGGCCTTGGGTTAGCGAGCTGTAAATGGGCTATATGCAAACAGGCCGTTAACAGGCTTTCCATGGGCCGGCCCGCCACCTTTTGACCAAGTCAAACGGGCCGGCCTTTTCACAGGAATGGGCCTCTGTTGGGCCGTGCCACGTGTCGACGTATCATAGGCGCCTTCTGTCCAATGAGTGGATGCCATCTGTCCCAACGGTGAGCCGACACGTGTTTCCTCCAGCCAATGATGATTTTACACGTGGAAAATCCCCATTGGTTGGGGCTGTTAACGGGTTATCGGATCCAAAACCCGACCCGATAGCTTAACGGCGTTCCGTTACGGTGGATGCCACGTGTCAGTTACCCTTGACGAAAGCAGTTCTGTGATGCGTGATTTATCGTCATGGAAGTGGATACTTCCGTGATGATAATTTTGGTAATGTCATCGAACACTTCTATGACAGCACAGGTATGACTATCTTGATTCTATCATAAATTTGTCATGGATGTACATGCATGACAAAAAACGCGACCTACTGTGACAAACATGTATCATCACGGAAGTGTATTTTTTTTGTAGTGCTATGACTATGAGATTATGCAACTCCCGATTATCGGAGGAACACTTTGTGTGCTACCAAACGTCACAATGTAACTTGGTGATTATAAAGGTGCTCTACAGGTGTCTCCGATGGTACTTGTTGAGTTGGCATAGATCGAGATTAGGATTTGTCACTCTGATTGTCGGAGAGGTATCTCTGGGCCCTCTCGGTAATGCACATCACTATAAGCCTTGCAAGCAATGTGACTAATAATTTAGTTGCAGGATGATGCATTACGGAACAAGTAAAGAGACTTGCCGGTAACGAGATTGAGCTAGGTATTGAGATACCGACGATCGAATCTCGGGCAAGTAACATACCGATGACAAAGGGAACAACGTATGTTGTTATGCGGTTTGCCCAATAAAGATCTTCGTAGAATATGTAGGAGCCAATATGAGCATCCAGGTTCCGCTATTGGTTATTGACCGACGTGTCTCGGTCATGTCTACATAGTTCTCGAACCCGTAGGGTCCGCACGCTTAACATTCAGTGACGATCAGTATTTTGAGTTTATGTGTTTTGATGTACTGAAGGTAGTTCAGAGTCCCAGATATGATCACGGACATGACGAGGAGTCTCGAAATGGTTGAGACATAAAGATCGATATATTGGATGACTATGTTTGAACTTCGAAAGTGTTCCAGGCAAGTTCGGAAATATACCGGAGTACCGGGGGGTTACGGGAACTCCCCGGGGAGTATAATGGGCCTATTGGGCCTTAGTGGAGAAGAGGAGGAGCGGCCAAGGCAGGGCCGCGCGCTCCCTCCCCCTGTAGTCTGAATTGGACAAGGAGGGAGGCGGCACCCCCCTTTCCTTCTCCCCTTCTCCTACTCCTACTAGGAAAGGAGGAGTCCTACTCCCGGTGGGAGTAGGACTCCCCCCTTGGCGCGCCCTTCTCC
>NC_057795.1:365976750-365983373 GCF_018294505.1 Triticum aestivum | reverse complement strand
CCCAAGACACACAAGTTGATCATTGATCTTTAGCCGTGTGCGGTGCCCCCTCCACCATAATCCACCTCGGTCATATCGTAGCGGTGCTTAGGCGAAGCCCTGCGTCGGTAGCTTCATCAACACCGTCATTACGCTGTCGTGCTGACGAAACTCTCCCTCGAAGCTCTACTGGATCGTGAGTTCGTGGGACGTCACCGAGATGAACGTGTGCAGATCGCGGAGGTGTCGTACGTTCGGTACTAGGATCGGTCGATCGTGAAGACGTACGACTACATCAACCACGTTGTCATAACGCTTCCGCTTACGGTCTATGAGGGTACATGGACGACACTCTCCCCTCTTGTTGCTATGCATCACCATGATCTTGCGTGTGCGTAGGATTTTTTTTGAAATTACTATGTTCCCCAACAGTGGCATCAGAGCCAGGTTTATGCGTAGATGTTATATGCACGAGTAGAACACAAGTGAGTTGTGGGTGATACAAGTCATACTACTTACTAGCATGTCATACTTTGATTCGGCGGTATTGTTGGATGAAGCGGCCCGGACCGACATTACGCGTACGCTTACGCGAGACTGGTTCTATCGACGTGCTTTGCACATAGGTGGCTGGCGGGTGTCAGTTTCTCCAACTTTAGTTGAATTGAGTGTGGCTACGCCCGGTCCTTGTTGAAGGTTAAAACAACACTAACTTGACGAAATATCGTTGTGGTTTTGATGTGTAGGTAAGAATGGTTCTTGCTCAGCCCGGAGCAGCCACGTAAAACTTGCAACAACAAAGTAGAGGGCGTCTAACTTGTTTTTGCAGGGCATGTTGTGATGTGATATGGTCAAGACATGCTGCTAAATTTTATTGTATGAGATGATCATGTTTTGTAACAGAGTTATCGGCAACTGGCAGGAGCCATATGGTTGTCGCTTTATTGTATGCAATGCAATCGCCCTGTAATTGCTTTACTTTATCACTAAGCGGTAGCGATAGTCGTAGAAGAAATAGTTGGCGAGATGACAATGATGCTACGATGGATATCAAGGTGTCGCGCCGGTGACTGATGGTGATCATGACGGTGCTTTGGAGATGGAGATCAAAGGCACAAGATGATGATGACCATATCATATCACTTATATTGATTGCATGTGATGTTTATCTTTTATGCATCTTATTTTGCTCTGATTGACGGTAGCATTATAAGATGATCTCTTACTAAATTTCAAGGTATAAGTGTTCTCCCTGAGTATGCACCATTGCTAAAGTTTGTCGTGCCGAGACACCACGTGATGATCAGGTGTGATAAGCTCTACTTTCACATACAACGGTGCAAGCCAGTTTTACACACACAGAAATACTCGGGTTAAACTTGACGAGCCTAGCATATGCATATATGGCCTCGAAACACTGAGACCGAAAGGTCGAGCATGAACCATATAGTAGATATGATCAACATAGTGATGTTCACCATTGAAAACTATTCCATTTCACATGATGATCGGAACTGATTTAGTTGATTTGGATCACATGATCACTTAGATGATTAGAGGGATGTCTATCTAAGTGGGAGTTCTTAACTAATTTGATTAATTGAACTTTAATTTATCATGAACTTAGTACCTGATAGTATTTTTCTTGTCTATGTTGTTGTAGATAGATGGCCCTTGCTGTTGTTCTGTTGAATTTTAATGCATTCCTTGAGAAAGCTAAGTTGAAAGATGGTGGTAGCAATTACATGGACTGGGTCCGTAACTTGAGGAGTATCCTCATTGCTGCACAGAAGAGTTATGTCCTGGAAGCACCGCTAGGTGCAAGACCCGCTGCAGGAGCAATGCCGGACATTGTGAACATCTGGCAGAGCAAAGCTGATGACTACTCGATAGTTCAGTGTGCCATGCTTTACGGCTTAGAACCGGGACTTCAATGACGTTTTGAATATCATGGAGCATATGATATGTTTCAGGAGTTGAAGTTAATATTTCAAGCAAATGCCCGGATTGAGAGATATGAAGTCTCCAATAAGTTCTATAGCTGCAAGATGGAGGAGAATAGTTATGTCAGTGAACATATACTCAAAATGTCTGGGTATAATAATCACTTGATTCAACTGGGAGTTAATCTTCCTGATGATACTGTCATTAACAAAATTCTTCAATCACTGCCACCAAGCTACAAGAGCTTCATGCTGAACTATAATATGCAAGGGATGGAAAAGACAATTCCTGAGCTCTTCGCGATGCTAAAGGCTGCGGAGCTAGAAATCAAGAAGGAGCATCAAGTGTTGATGGTCAACAAGACCACCAGTTTCAAGAAAAAGGGTAAAGGGAAGAAGAAGGGGAACTTCAAGAAGAACGGCAAACAGGTTGCTGCTCAGGAGAAGAAACCCAAGTCTGGACCTAAGCCTGAGACTGAGTGCTTCTACTGCAAAGGGACTGGTCACTAGAAGCGAAACTGCCCCAAGTATTTGGCGGATAAGAAGGATGGCAAGGTGAACAAAGGTATATGTGATATACATGTTATTGATGTGTACCTTACTAAAGCTCGCAGTAGCACCTGGGTATTTGATATTGGTTCTGTTGCTAACATTTGCAACTCGAAACAGGGATTACGGATTAGCGAAGATAGGCTAAGGACGAGGTGACGATGCGCGTGGGAAATGGTTCCAAAGTCGATGTGACCGTGCTCGGCACGCTACCTCTACATCTACCTTCAGGATTAGTTTTAGACCCGAATAATTGTTATTTGGTGCCAGCGTTAAGCATGAACATTATATCTGGATCTTGTTTGATGCAAGATGGTTATTCATTTAAATCTGAGAATAATGGTTGTTCTATTTATATGAGTAATATCTTTTATGGTCATGCACCCTTGAAGAGTGGTCTATTTTTGTTGAATCTCGATTGTAGTGATACACATATTCATAATGTTGAAGCCAAAAGATGCAGAGTTGATAATGATAGTGCAAATTATTTGTGGCACTGCCGTTTAGGTCATATTGGTGTAAAGCGCATGAAGAAACTCCATACTGATGGACTTTTGGAATCACTTGGTACTTGCGAACCATGCCTCATGGGCAAGATTACTAAAACGCCGTTCTCGGGAACAATGCAGCGAGCAACAGATTTGTTGGAAATCATACATACTGATGTATGTGGTCCAATGAATATTGAGGCTCGCGGCGGGTATCGTTATTTTCTCACCTTCATAGATGATTTGAGCAGATATGGGTATATCTACTTAATGAAACATAAGTCTGAAACATTTGAAAAGTTCAAAGAATTTCAGAGTGAAGTAGAAAATCATCGTAACAAGAAAAATAAAGTTTCTACGATCTGATCGTGGAGGAGAATATTTGAGTTACGAGTTTGGTCTTCATTTGAAACAATGTGGAATAGTTTCGCAACTCACGCCACCCGAAACACCACAACGTAATGGTGTGTCGGTACATCGTAACCGCACTTTATTAGATATGGTGTGATCTATGATGTCTCTTACTGATTTACCGCTATTGTTTTGGGGTTATGCTTTAGAGATGGCTGCATTCACGTTAAATAGGGCACCATCTAAATCCGTTGAGACGACGCCTTATGAACCGTGGTTTGGCAAGAAACCAAAGTTGTCGTTTCTTAAAGTTTGGGGTTGTGATGCTTATGTGAAAAAGCTTCAACCTGATAAGCTCGAACCCAAATCGGAGAAATGTGTCTTCATAGGATACCCAAAGGAGACTGTTGGGTACACCTTCTATCACAGATCCGAAGGCAAGACATTCGTTGCTAAAAATGGATCCTTTCTAGGGAAGGAGTTTCTCTCGAAAGAAGTGAGTGGGAGGAAAGTAGAACTTCATGAGGTAACTGTACCTGCTCCCTTATTGGAAAGTAGTTCATCATAGAAACCGGTTTCTGTGACACCTACACCAATTAGTGAGGAAGCTAATGATATTGATCAAGAAACTTCAGATCAAGTTACTACCGAACCTCGTAGGTCAACCAGAATAAGATCCGCACCAGATTGGTATGGTAGTCCTATTCTGGAGGTCATGTTACTTGACCATGGTGAACCTATGAACTATGAGGAAGCGATGATGAGCCCAGATTCCGCAAAATGGCTTGAGGCCATGAAATCTGAGATGGGATCTATGTATGAGAACAAAGTGTGGACTTTGTTTGACTTGCCCGATGATCGTCAAGCCATCTAGAATAAATGGATCATCAAGAAGAAGACTGATGCTGACGGTAATGTTACTATCTACAAAGCTCGACTTGTTGCGAAAGGTTTTTGACAAGTTCAAGGAGTTGACTACGATGAGACTTTCTCACCCGTAGGCGATGCTTAAGTCTGTCCGAATCATGTTAGCAATTGCCGCATTTTATGATTATGAAATTTGGCAAATGGATGAAAAACTGAATTCCTGAATGGATTTCTGGAAGAAGAGTTGTATATGATGCAACCAGAAGGTTTTATCGATCCAAAAGGTGCTAACAAAGTGTGCAAGCTCCAGCGATCCATTTATGAACTGGTGCAAGCCTCTCGGAG
Source organism: Triticum aestivum (assembly GCF_018294505.1). Lineage (NCBI taxonomy): Eukaryota > Viridiplantae > Streptophyta > Magnoliopsida > Poales > Poaceae > Triticum > Triticum aestivum. The sequence goes on along the minus strand of NC_057795.1, from coordinate 365,978,851 downwards.
TTGGAATAAACGTTTTGATAGTGTGATCAAAGCATATGGTTTTATATAGACTTTTGGAGAAGCCTGTATTTACAAGAAAGTGAGTGGGAGCTCTGTAGCATTTCTAATACTATATGTAGATGATATATTATTGATTAGAAATGATATAGAATTTCCGAATAGCATAAAAGGATACTTGAATAAGAGTTTTTCAATGAAAGACCTCGGTGAAGCTGCTTATATATTGGGCATCAAGATCTATAGAGATAGATCAAGACGCTTAATTGGACTTTCACAAAGCACATACCTTGATAAAGTTTTGAAATGTTCAAAATGGATCAAGCAAAGAAAGGGTTCTTGCCTGTGTTACAAGGTGTGAAGTTGAGTCAGATCAATGCCCGACCACTGCAGAAGATAGAGAGAAAATGAAAAATGTTCCCTATGCTTCAGCCATAGGCTCTATCATGTATGCAATGCTGTGTACCAGACCTGATGTGTGCCTTGCTATTAGTTTAGCAGGGAGGTACCAAAGTAATCCAGGAGTGGATTACTGGACAACGGTCAAGAACATCCTGAAATACGTAAAAAGGACTAAGGATGTATTTCTCGTTTATGGAGGTACAAAGAGCTCATCGTAAATGGTTACGTTGATGCTTTGACACTGATCCCAACGATTCTAAATCGCAAACTGGATACGTGTTTATATTGAACGGTGGAGCTGTTAGTTGGTACAGTTCTAAACAAAGCGTCATGGTGGGATCTACGTGTGAAGCAGAGTACATAGCTGCTTCGGAAGCAGCAAATGAAGGAGTCTGGATGAAGGAGTTCATATCCGATCTAGGTGTCATACCTAGTGCATCGGGTCCAATGAAAATCTTTTGTGACAATACTGGTGCAATTGCCTTGGCAAAGGAATCCAGATTTCACAAGAGAACCAAGCACATCAAGAGATGCTTCAATTCCATCCGTGACCAAATCTAGGTGGGAGACATAGAGATTTGCAAGATACATACGGATCTGAATGTTGCAGACCCGTTGACTAAGCCTCTCTCATGAGCAAAACATGATCAGTACCAAGACTCCATGGGTGTTAGAATCATTACTGTGTAATCTAGATTATTGACTCTAGTGCAAGTGGGAGACTGAAGGAAATATGCCCTAGAGGCAATAATAAAGTTATTATTTATTTCCTTATTTCATGATAAATGTTTATTATTCACTCTAGAATTGTATTAACCGGAAACATAATACATGTGTGAATACATAGACAAACATAGTGTCACTAGTATGCCTCTACTAGACTAGCTCGTTGATCAAAGATGGTTAAGGTTTCCTAACTATAGACATGAGTTGTCATTTGATAAACGGGATCACATCATTGGGAGAATGATGTGATTGACTTGACCTATTCCGTTAGCTTAGCACTTGATCATTTTAGTTTACTGCTATTGCTTTCTTCATGACTTATACATGTTCCTATGACTATTAGATTATGCAACTCCCGATTACCAGAGGAACACTTTGTGTGCTACCAAACGTCACAACGTAACTGGGTGATTATAAAGGTTCTCTATAGGTGTCTCCAATGGTACTTGTTGAGTTGGCATAGATCGAGATTAGGATTTGTCACTCCGATTATCGAGGAGGTATCTCTGGGCCCTCTCGGTAATGCAGATCACTATAAGCCTTGCAAACAATGTGACTAATGAGTTAGTTGCAGGATAATGCATTATGGAACGAGTAAAGAGACTTGCCAGTAACGAGATTGAGCTAGGTATTGAGATACCGACGATCGAATCTCGGGCAAGTAACATACCAATGACAAAGGGAACAACGTATGTTGTTATGCGGTTTGACCGATAAAGATCTTCGTAGAATATGTAGGAGCCAATATGACCATCCAGGTTCCGCTATTGGTTATTGACCGGAGACGTGTCTCGGTCATGTCTACATAGTTCTCGAGCTCGTAGGGTCTGCATGCTTAACGTTCGGTGACAATCGGTATTATGAGTTTATGTGTTTTGATGTACCGAAGGTAGTTCGGAGTCCCGGATATGATCACGGACATGACGAGGAGTCTCGAAATGGTCAAGACATAAAGATCGATATATTGGATGACTAT
>NC_057795.1:365901675-365976436 GCF_018294505.1 Triticum aestivum | reverse complement strand
CGCACCCCCCCTTGTCGGTGTCAAAACCGGCGGATCTCGGGTAGGGGGTCCCGAACTGTGCGTCTAAGGCTAATGGTAACAGGAGGCGGGGGACACAATGTTTACCCAGGTTCGGGCCCTCTCGATGGAGGTAATACCCTACTTCCTGCTTGATGGATCATGATGATATGAGTATTACAAGAGTTGATCTACCACGAGATCATAGAGGCTAAACCCTAGAGGCTAGCCTATGGTTATGATCGTTGTTGTCCTATGGAGTAAACCCTCCGATTTATATAGACATCGGAGGGGGCTAGGGTTACACAGAGTCGGTTACAGAGAAAGGAATCTTCACATCTGAATCACCAAGCTTGCCTTCCACGCAAAGGAGAGTCCCATCCGGACATGTGACAAAGTATTCAATCTTGTATCTTCATAGTCCAACAGTCTGGCCAAAGTATATAGTCCGGCTGTCCGAGGACCCCTTAATCCAGGACTCCCTCAGTAGCCCCTGAACCAGGCTTCAATGAGGATGAGTCCGGCGCACAGATTGTCTTCGACATTGCAAGGCGGGTTCCTTCTCTGAATACTCCAAAGTAGATCTTGAACACAAGAATCGTGTCCGGCTCTGCAAAACAAATTCCACACACCACAGTAGAGAGTACAATATTCCACGAGTCCAATTTGTTGACAACTCATAGCGTGACATCACGCCACAGCCCGGTCTTTATTCGAACCGTTTTTATCCCGCCCCTCCGTATTTCGAGGCGCGGTTTCATTGGCATGTCTTGTCGAAGCAGAGATCGTGTCCACTTATCACGGGATTCTCATCATTGTGGGCATGGGTAACCCAACCGTGACATCAGCACGACGCTTGGGAAATGAGCGAGTTTTAGGGCGAACGGGGAGGCACACTATTTTTACTGCCTTTATAAAGGGATAAGGATTCCCCTCTTTCACCCACGCCCTCTTCTTCCTCTGCTCATTCATCCTCGAGCTCCAACGCCCAAGCACCCATCTCTTCCGCCCTAAAAAGCACTCCAATCATGTCCGGATCCGGAGCTGGAGGCAAGTGGATGGCCTCCTCCGTCAAGAAGGAGGACATCAAGAAGCTCCGGGAGGCCGGGTACTTGTCCAAAGACATCTCTCATAGGCTTCCGGCCAAGGGGCAGATCATCCCCACCCCGGAGCCCCAAGAAAGGGTGGTATTTCTCTCCCACTTCGTTCGCGGGCTGGGGTTCCCCCTCCACCCGTTCGTCCGTGGACTGATGTTCTACTACGGGCTGGACTTCCACGACTTGGCCCCTAAATCCATCCTCAATATTTCGGCATTCATTGTCGTGTGTGAGGCCTTCCTCCGCATCCCACCTCACTTCGGCTTATGGCTGAATACTTTCAATGTGAAGCCAAAAGTGGTGAGTGGCGAACAAGCGGAGTGCGGAGGCGCTATGGTGGGCAAAATGCCCAATGTCACCTGGCCTAGAGGCTCCTTTGTGGATACCGTAAAGGGGTGGCAATCGGGGTGGTTCTACATCACCGAGCCGCGTGGCGCCAACTGGGTGGCGACCCCCGAATTCCGATCCAGAGTCCCCATGCGGCTCACCTCCTGGCAAGAGAAGGGTTTAGCCTGGGGCTCAGCGAAAGAAGTGACCGGGCTCCAGACATGTGTCCAGAACATGATTGACATGAAAATCAAGCTTGTCAACGTGGTCCAGGTCATGCTCTTCCGCCGGATTCATCCGTGCCAGATCCAGACTTGTAACCTGTGGGAGTTAGACCCGGCCAAGCACCAGACGCTGCTGGAGCTCTTCGATACGACACACGAAGACATCTGGAAGGTGCTTTTTAAGGCCGGAGAGGTACCCCCGCCCATTTCCGAAGATCGCGGGCTCAGCGTAAAATGCAGAGCTAATCTGGTAAGTCTTTTTTGTTAGCAAGGTATATCTTTTGCCGGCATATCTGCGGGAGGAACCTAAGCCCCCATGCCAATCTTTCAGGCTTGGGTAACAATAGCGGAGTAGATCGAATGTCCGGCTCCGCTGCCTGAAGAATGCCTCTTCTGACGAAGATACTATTTTCAGCGCCTTGTGAGGTGCCGGATAAGAAAGCCAAGAAGGCGACCAAGGGGACCAGAGGGGGTCTCCGCCGCAAGGGTGTCTCGGACGTGACGTCTGAAGACGCGTAGACGCCCTCCTTCACCGAAGACAACGATGAGGAGGAGGAGGCCTGTTCACCCCCCATTGGGAGAATAAAGAAGAGGAAGGCCTCCACACACGAGGAGGCCGAGGCGCCCAAGAAGGGAAAAATCTCCCTTCCGGACTACTCCGCCGCAGCCACCAACAACAGCGAGGAGTGGGGGCACAGGGTCAAGCCCTTGGCCAAATCATAAGTATCCGGACGTGGTAATATTTCCGGTTTTTTCACTTTATCATTTTTTAATGTGTTAGACCATGCATCTGCAGTCCGGTCCAATCCAACATCGAGCTCTCCTCCTTTTCTAAGGGGTCGTTGGATCCGTCGGTGATGAACAACGAGTCCCTTCCAACGGCCACCTCTCATAAGGCCGCGGACAACACCGAGGTGTTGTCCCGAAGGATACCGGGCCAAGGGGAGGCCGTTCCGGTGATGCCGGAGGAAAGAAGTCCAGTTGCCGAGCACATGGGGGGAAAGACCCCTATAGATCCCGACAATGAGAGCCGAGTCCAGTTCGGCCCTCAGCCGGATAGAACTCCGGAGACCCAAGTGGCTCTAGATTCGGGCAGGCAGCCTTTCCCGAACGAGGGGGGCAAGCCGCCTCCGCCGGTGACCTCTGTCCATCCAGAGGCACCAGACAGATTGCTGGAAGCGCTACAAGGCGCTTCCATTATGGAAGAACACTATACTCTTATGAGTACGGTGATTGAGAAAGTCCAATCCGCCAAAAGTGGATTGACCGAAACCTGCATTAGCCTTCTAACAGGCTTTGAGGTAAGTAATATAGTTGTAAAAGAATATCACCTTGTAGACAGTAGCCTTAGATGCTCTGTTCGGTGTTCGGAAAGAAGAACCAAACAGAGGATCAAAATATTTTTGGCAGGAGTCTAACATAAAATGTCTGTGTGAATAAGTAGGTGTCGCTGCTAGCCGCTGCCGCTCATACTGCGGAGGTCTCCGGCTTGACATGAAATCTGGAGCGGGCCGAGGAAGAACTTGGCCTTGTGAAGAAGCAACTGGAGGACAGCCAAGGTATGCACTAACTGGTGCTTTTTATTTGGGAGGGATGAAAAGTTCATACTGGCTGAAGTGTCATGCACTTTATTAGGGGCCGCGACCGAAGTAGCGGCCCTCAAGAAGGCATTGGCCGAGGCCGAGGACAAGGCGGCTAAGGAACGCGCCGCGCGTGAGAAGTAGGAGGCCCGGGTCAGCGAGGTCCAGCAAGAGCTCTAGGACGCCGTCAAAAAGTACGAGTCCTTGGAGCGTAATTCGAAGACTCGAGAGTCCGAGCTTGCCAAGGACCGCCAGAGCATGCAAGATGCCCGAGCCGAAGCCCGGAGCACCCTACGAGAAATCCAGGTGGCCAAGGGTATCGCGGCGGATAAGGCTTTTATTATGCAAAAGCAAGTGTGTGAAGGAAGCGTTCCTTTTACTTACCTGAATTTGGATTTTTCCAGGAGCGTTTGCCGATCTGCCGTGCAACATATCAGATGTTGCAGAGTTCTTTTGAGCTGAAGGAGGGAGCTCTATGGAGAAGCTGTTTTGGTCTCAATACCTTGGATCAGAACATCTGTCGCCCCTTAGCGACCAGCTAAAGCAGTTGGTCGAGCTGCACAAGGCGGCCGAACTGGCCATGAAGGACCTGATAGTCCAGCTATGGCCTGCCGAGCCCATGCCTAGTAGCTACTTCGGACTCGTGAAGCGGCTGGTTAGTGACTGCCCTCGGCTTGATGCTATCAAGCGGTCGGTCTGCATTGAAGGTACGCGTATGGCTTTTGCCCGCGCCAAGACGCACTGGGCGAAGATGGATGCCACAAAGTTGATGACCGAGGGTCTGCCCGATGGCAAGGAGCATCGCAAGCCCGAGAAGTACTATGATAGTGTCATGGAGGGATCCCACCTTGTGGCGGAGCAATGTGCCAAGGATATCATTTTCCCATGAAAGCATTATTTTATCATGTCTTGTACCATGGAACAAGGTCTTTATGTAATGTAATGCTTGTTATTTAAAATTTTACCTCCTGTGCGGCCGTTTATGAAATCTGAGAGTTGGCCAGTCGTCGACTTCTGCCCCCACATAGCTAGTACACGGGTGTTCGGGATAAATCTAAACACTCTTTATCCAAATTTTTGGTCCTTTAAGGAGGTGTTTAGCACGAGAACAAGGCAATCAGACTATACAACTTTATCACCCTCACTTAGCCATAGGAGTTCTACAAATTTTGGCGTAGCCCCTAGTATTCGGAAGGCCGAAGTTGGGGCGCTATACACGCCTAATCGGACGAAAACCGATTCCTCGCATAAAGCGGAAAAAATCTCTAGCGATTTGAAAACCTCTCAAACAGCTGACCAGCTCTCGCCGCATCATGACAGTCAGTTTTCGGCTTTCTCTACTGAGGCACTCGTTCGGAAGAACCGGGATACAATCGCGGTAGTTCTCCCTTTGCCACCCTAGCCGATATAACGGAGCGTAGGGTAGCAAGCACAAGAGCCGGACAACCCAACTATTGACCAAAGACATGATTCGGAGCCGATGCATATAATGCTATAAGTTCGGGGTGCCGAACTATACTATAAAAGCGTTCAGACTTTCTTGCCGTGTTATGGGGTACAATGAAGCCCCTGGCGAATTAAGGCGTACCAAAATATACTGGTGCAATTGAAAATAGATGGACAAGGAAAAATTTAAGTAATGGGCAAACACTACTGATTATTTTTCATTGTAAGTTGATTGCTACGTCAAGGCGTATCTGTACAAAGTAGTGCAATAAGCAAATAAGGCTATTTAACATGCCACGACCAAGAGCGAGCTGCGTGCGGGTATTTAAAACATGTATGATGATCGTTAGCAAAGACCACCTGGGTATTCCCTTGTACGTCCGAGCCCCTAGCTTTCTTGGCGTATCCGTCCCGCTACGGGTCCGATGAGCAGGTTTATCAGAAAAGGTCTTGAGAGGTGAAAAAACCTGAAAGAAAGAGAAAAGGTGAAGGTATGCGGATCCAGGAGCGGTTGAGCCGCATTGTGGGTCGTAGTCTAGCTGTGCCTCCGTCCATGCCCATGGTATTTTAAGTGCGTAGTTGTGTACGCGCGACATGAATTTCGTCGCTTTATTGGGGCTGGGATGAAGGCCGGATTGCTAGCTGAGCTGTGGGCGAGCCGGATGGTCCCATCGCAGAGTAACACGGACCCGCTTAATGGTGTCCGGGGGCTTTATTGCTGAATTGAGGTTTTGCCTAAGGAGGCTATTTTGTACTTCTGCTGCAAGGGCCGCGGTGTGCTCCTCAGTGCGGATGGAGCGCTCCGTATTTCCATTGACTGTTATAACACCGAGGGGTCCAGGCATCTTGAGCTTAAGGTAGGCATAGTGCGGCACCGCATTGAAACGGGCAAATGCGGTTCGTCCGAGCAGTGCGTGATAACCACTGCGGAAGGGGACGATATCGAAGAGTAGCTCTTCGCTTCGGAAATTATCCAGGGATCCGAAGACCACTTCCAGTGTGATTCAGCCCGTGCAGCAGGCCTCTACACCTGCCATGACACCTTTAAAGGTGGTTTTGGTGGGCTTGATCCTTGAGGGATCAATACCCATTTGGCGCACTGTATCCTGATAAAGCAGGTTCAGGCTGCTACCACCATCCATAAGGACGCGTGTGAGGTGGAATCTGTCAATGATAGGGTCAAGCAGCAGTGCGGCTGAACCTCCGTGATGGATACTGGTCGGATGGTCCCTTTGATCAAAGGTGATCGAACAGGAGGACCACGGGTTGTATTTTCGGGCGACTGGCTCCATCGCGTAGACATCCCTTAGTGCGCGCTTCCGCTCCCTTTTGGGGATATGGTAGCATATATCATGTTCACCGTTTTCAGTTGGGGGGGAAACTTCTTCTGTCCCCTGTGTTTGGCTGTCGGGGTTCCTCGTCATCGTCACTTTGCGATCCCTTTTCCTTGTTGTCAACATTTAACTTGTCGACCTATTTAAAGACCCATCATTCTCTGTTGGCGTGATTGGCTGGTTTATCAGGGTGCCATGGATTTGACATGGACGATCGAGTATGCGGTCTAGACTGGACGGGCCCGGATTGTTTCTTTTGAATGACTTTTTCCGCTGACCAGACTTAGAGCCACTGAATCCAGCATTGACGATCGTGTCGTCGACGTTATCGCCATTATTTCGACGCTTGTGTCTGTTGCGTTGGGGCTTGCCGTTGCTATCTTTGGCTTCGGAAGTGCCTGGTTTGCTTGAGGTGCTGTTGCTACGAGCTAGCCAACTATCCTCACCCACACAAAAGCAAGTCATGAGCATTGTGAGGGCTGCCATGGACTTTGGCTTCTCTTGGCCGAGGTGTTGGGCGAGCCACTCATCGCGGATGTTATGCTTAAAGGCCGCTAGGGCTTCGACATCCGGACAGTCGATGATTTGGTTCTTTTTAGTTAAGAACCGAGTCCAGAATTTGCTGGCTGACTCTCCAGGCTGTTGGATTATATGACTTAAGTCATCGGCATCCGGAGGTCGGACATAAGTGCCCTTGAAGTTGTCAAGGAATGCGTCTTCGAGGTTCTCCCAACTGCCAATAGAGTTTTCTGGCAAACTGTTCAACCAGTGCCTAGCTGGCCCTTTGAGTTTTAGCAGGAGATACTTGATGGCATGGAGATCATCGCCGCGGGCCATATGTATATGGAGAAGGAAGTCCTCGGTCCATACCGCGGGATATGTTGTTCCATCATATGATTCAATGTTCACGGGTTTAAACCCTTCTGGAAATTCATGCTCCATTACTTCGCCAGTGAAGCAGAGGGGGTGTGCGGCACCTTTGTGTCGGGCTATGTCTGGACATAGCTTGAATGGAGCCGGTCTGCGGTATTCGGCCCAGACAGGTTTGTGCTTGTTATATCCGTCTTGGGGCCGTCGTTGCGCGTTGGGGTGCACCCCCGTGATCCGTAGATCGATCTGGTTTGTCCTGCTATGTTTTCCAAATCGTACCACAGGTCATGTGCGTATCCCTGAGCTGTTGTGTTTGTATTTGTTCGGCGAGGTAGTGCCGACTGGTGCTCGTGCTGAACTGCTGTTTTATCTCGGCCACGTGGTGGGCGATCAACCGCATTATGCGCTGGTAGTGCCGGCTCTGGTGCCTCATCATTGAATTGAGGTAGCAATTTGCGCTTCGGGTAACTTTTTGTTGGGCGTTCGAGTCTGTATTCCTCGGCTGCTAGGACCTCAGTCCATCTATCGGTGAGCAGATCTTGATCATCTCGAAGCTGCCGCTACTTCTTCTTCAGGCTTTTTGCAGTGGCTATAAGCCGGCGCTTGAAACGCTCCTACTCAACGGGATCCTCAGGCACGATAAATTCTTTGTCGCCAAGGCTCACCTCATCCTTAGAGAGGGGCATATAATTGTTGTCTTCTGAGTCGTCATTCACGACCTGTTCGTTGGGGCTAGCTCGCCCATCTTCCCGTCCAGCCTGTTCGAAACTTGGCTTGGCGGGGTCTTCGTTGTCTTTGGCATCGTCCGGAGTGCTATTCTCTCTTGTGCCGGTATCACTATTTTTACCATGGCATGATTTAGAGCGGTGCCGCTGACTTCGGCGCTTAGACTGCTTCTCAGGAAGTTTGTCATCAACTGCATTTTTGATGTCATCGCCATTGTCTTCTTTGGGTGTATCCACCATGTATATATCATATGAGGAGGTGGCTGTCCAGCGCCTTGTGGACGGTGGTTCCTGTTCTTCTCCGGCATCGTCGTCCGTATCGTCGATGTCTTCGGAGTCGAAATCAAGCATGTCGGTTAAATCGTCGACATTGGCTATCAAGTGGGTGGTGGGTGGGCAACGAAGCTCTTCGTCGTCCGCTTCCCTTTCAAGCCGGACATAGTTCGGCCAAGAATCCCCTGACAAGGAGAGGGTTTTTAATGAGTTTAACACGTCGCCCAAGGGTGAGTGTTGGAAGATGTCCGCGGAGCTGAACTCTAAGATCGGCGCCTGGTCAGATTCGATGGGTGCGGATACACGCGGTTCAGAGCCTATGGCCGGAGACGAGTCCGAGGTTCCGATGACACATGCCTCGTTGGAGGTCAGATCTATGTTTGGCTCTAGCGTCGTTGAGTCCGCGGCTTCCATGGTGGGGTTGAGCCTCCCGCCCTCGGATGGCGCGCTCTGCTATGGATCTAGGGCCAGTGCGGTTACAGGTGCAATCTCCCGCACACCATCCGATGACAAATTTAGGCATTTAGGTCATGTTCATCATGGCGGCGGGGCGCAGCTGTCATAGGCTCGAATCCGTCGAAGATCAAGTCTCCGCGGATGTCGGTGGTGTAGTTCAAGCTTCCAAACCTAACCTGATGGCCAGGGGCATAGCTGTCGATCTGCTCCAGATGGCCAAGCGAGTTGGCCCATAGTGCGAAGCCGCCGAATACGAAGATCTATCCGGGGAGAAAAACTTCACCCTAGACGGAGTTGTTGTAGATGATTGAAGGATCCATCAAGCCTTATGGTGGCGAAACAATGGAACTCTCAATGAAAGCACCAATGTCGGTGTCAAAACCGGTGGATCTCGGGTAGGGGGTCCCGAACTGTGCGTCTAAGGCTAATGGTAACAGGAGGCGGGGGACACAATGTTTACCCAGGTTCGGGCCCTCTTGATGGAGGTAATACCCTACTTCCTGCTTGATTGATCTTGATGATATGAGTATTACAAGAGTTGATCTACCATGAGATCGTAGAGGCTAAACCCTAGAAGCTAGCCTATGGTTATGATCGTTGTTGTCCTACGGACTAAACCCTCCGGTTTACATAGACACCGGAGGGGGCTAGGGTTACACAGAGTCGGTTACAGAGAAAGGAATCTTCACATCCGAATCGCCAAGCTTGCCTTCCACGCAAAGGAGAGTCCCATCCGGACACGGGACGAAGTCTTCAATCTTGTATCTTCATAGTCCAACAGTCCGGCCAAAGTATATAGTCCGGCTGTCTGAGGACCCCTTAATCCAGGACTCCCTCACCCCTCCCCCTCTAGTCCGAATTGGACAAGTAGGGGGGGGTGGCAGCACCCCCCTTTCCTTCCCCCTCTCTCCTCCTTCCCCCTTCTCCTACTCCTACTAGGAAAGGAGGAGTCCTACTCCCGGTCGGAGTAGGACTTCCCCCTTGGCGCGCCCTCCTCCTGGCCGGCCGCCTTCCCCCTATCTCCTTTATATACGGGGGTGGGGGGGCACCCCAAGACACACAAGTTGATCATTGATCTTTAGCCGTGTGCGGTGCCCCCCTCCACCATAATCCACCTTGGTCATATCATAGCGGTGCTTAGGCGAAGCCCTGCGTTGGTAGCTTCATCAACACCGTCATCACGCCGTCGTGCTGACAGAACTCTCCCTCGAAGCTCTACTGGATCGTGAGTTCATGGGACGTCACTGAGCTGAACGTGTGCAGATCATGGAGGTGCCGTTCATTCGGTACTAGGATCGGTCGATCGTGAAGACATACGACTACATCAACCGCGTTGTCATAACACTTCCGCTTATGGTCTACGAGGGTACGTGGATGACACTCTCCCCTCTCGTTGCTATGCATCACCATGATCTTGCGTGTGCGTAGGAATTTTTTTGAAATTACTACGTTCCCCAACACCAGGGAGAGGCGAGCATGGAAGCGGAAGCACGAGAGATGTCCCGTCTCGCTGCGAAAGCAACCGACATGTCCCGCAGTGCGTCCGTAGCATCACAAAGGTCTCGTCGCGCCACCGAGGCAGCACGGAGGTCCCGCTGTGCCGTCGATGCAGCAGGCTCGTGCGGCCGCGCCGTGGAAGTAGCAGAGATGTCCAGCCGCACCACGGAAGCAGCAGAGATGTCCTCCCATGCCGCGGGGGCCTCGGAAAATTTCTAACGGGCATGCGAGGACTCTTACAGGTGCATGCATGCGATCGTCCATAGCCAGATGGATCAGATTTCTGGTTGGGCGAGGTTGCAAGATGATATCAAAGCCTTGTTTGAACAGGTTATCAGCGTCACCCGACAACTAAAGGAGAGAAATGAGAAGCTCCAGGCCGAGGGTGACCTGCTGAGGGTGAAGATCGTCGGAAGTGCGGAGCAGCGGGAGGAGACCACTGCCTTGTTGAAGAGGACCATCGTCATCGTCGAGAAACTTATGGACGAGAATGTTGTGCGGCGCATGAAGCGCAAAAGGCCGATGGAGGAATCCGTAGATGCTCTCAAGCAACATATTGAGAACAGGAAAGAGCTCATCGCCGCTCACCGCGGAGACTAGTTCCCGTGGCTTGTAGCAACACATCAAGAAAGTAGAGAACGGCGAGCCAGATCGTTGTCTTCCTTCTTCTTTTGCATTATGTATTTCGGGCGTTGCCGCATGTGGCTTTTTTTAATTATGTTCCTAAATATGTAAGACAATTATTATCCACTTTCATCGTCCTTATATTCATCATGCTTGCTATAAGTCATGATCGATGCTATATAGGTCCATCGGATCTTACATCAAAATCCATGCAAAACTTTCTTTTTAGATTTTCATTTTTCTCTCTTAAATCTCAGTCTAGTGAGACATAGCCACCCGTGAAACAGGGGCTCGAGCGCCATTAATGGAGACGTTGGGAGGGAAGTGCGCGGCGGATAGAGTTTAAAGGGTTCTCCTCCTGATGAGCATGCGCAGGGGTCTGATCGCACGCCTCCCGTACTCAAATAGCTACCCCGCACGACACCTCCTAGCCAATAAAAAAAGGGACGCGTGGCAACACGTAATTGGTAAGTAGAACGCCCACGGTTTCAATAATAGTTGTGTTTCTGATTTGTAATGTGACATCACTTGTTCTAAAATGACTTTGTTGATTGTTAATGTGTGTGCCTTCGCAAATTGGACAGAAAATTTACCACAACATGTTGGTGCCATGTCATGACACCATCCAAGTTTCATGATTTTCAAGCGTGTTTTGGATTTACAGGAATTAAAAAATGAAGTTTCTCAATCTTTCCAGCCGAGCCACAACGCTCAGATGTTTGAATTTCATTCCCATTTCTTGCGTGGGACTTAGAAATTCACCCTAGGACACACATGTGTTTTTTCAACCAACTTTGGTGCACTAGAGCATGTGCTTGTAGTTCAAATTTGAATTATGCATATTAAATGCCTAGAAAATCAATTAATGTATAAAAAGGCCAAACGAACCCGGAATAATACCAAAATTTAGCATGATACTTCTATTTGGTCTAATCTGCCTGTGTAGAAAAATTAAGGCGGGAGAAGGCAATATATGTGTGTCGTTTCACACACAGAGGTGACACGTTCCCTCTCGGAACCACGAGCCTTCTTGAGAGAAGCTCCGGTTTGCAAGAAGCTTATACCAAAGCTTGTCCCAATTCTGCAAAAAAAACTTACCGCAGCAAGTTGGTGCCATGTCATGACACCATGCCAAGTTTCATGATTTTCAGGCATGTTTTGGATTCACATGAAGTAAAAAAAATCAAGTTTCTCAATCTTTCCGTCCGAGCCACGACACCCAGATGTTTGAATTTCATTCCCATTTCTTGCATGGGACCTAGAAATTCACTCAAGGACACACATGTGATTTTTCAACCAACTTTGGTGCACCGGAGCATGAGCTTGTAGTTCAAATTTGAATTATGCACAGTAAATGCCCAGAAATTCAATTAATGTATAAAAAGGTCAAACAAACCCGGAATAATTCCAAAATTTAGCACGATACTTCTATTTGGTCTAGTCTGCCTGTGTAAAAAAATTAAGGCGGGAGAAGGCAGCGTACTTATGTCGTTTCGCACACGGAGGTGACACGTTCCTCTCAGAACCACGAGCCTTCTTGAGAGAAGCTCTGGTTTGCAAGAAGTTTATACCAAAGCTTGTCCCAATTCGGCCAAAAAAATTACCGCAACATGTTGGTGCCATGTCATGACACCATGCCAAGTTTCATGATTTTCAGGTGTGTTTTGGATTTACATGAATTAAAAAACCAAGTTTCTCAATCTTTCCGGCCGAGCCACGATGCCCAGATGTTTGAATTTCATTCACATTTCTTGCATGGAACCTATAATTCACCCAAGGACACACATGTGATTTTTCAACCAACTTTGGTGTACTAGAGCATGTGCTTGTAGTTCAAATTTGAATTATGCACATTAAATGACTAGAAATTCAATTAATGTATAAAAAAGGCTAGAAGAACCCAGAATAATTCCAAAACTTAGCACGATACTTCTATTTGGTCTAATATGCCTTCGTAAAAAAAATGAAGGCGGGAGAAGGCAGTGTACTTATGTCGTTTCATGTCGTTTCGCACACAGAGGTGACACGTTCCTCTCGGAACCACGAGCCTTCTTGAGAGAAGCTCCGGTTTGCAAGAAGCTTATACCAAAGCTTGTCCCAATTCGACCAAAAAAATTACCGCAGCATGTTGGTGCCATGCCATGACACCATGCCAAGTTTCATGATTTTTGGTGTGTTTTGGATTTACATGAATTAAAAAACCAAGTTTCTCAATCTTTTTGGCCGAGCCACGACACCCAGATGTTTGAATTTAATTACCATTTCTTGCATGGGACCTAGAAATTCACCCAAGGACACACATGTGCTTTTTCAACCAACTTTGGTGCATTGGAGCATGTGCTTGTAGTTCAAATTTGAGTTATGCACATTAAATGACCAGAAATTCAATTAATGTATAAGAAAGTCCAAACGAACCCGGAATAATTCCAAAATTTAACATGGCAATCCTATAGTTCTATGTTGCCTCTGTAAAAAAACAAGGAGGGGAGGCAGCGTATATCATTTCGAACACAAAGGTGACACGTCCCCCCTCGGGAACCACGAGTCTTCTCGAGAGAAGCTCCGGTTTGCAAGAAGCTTATACCAAAAACTTGTCCAAATGCGGCCAATTTTTTTTACCATAGCATGTTGGTGCCATGAAATGACACCATGCCAAGTTTCATGATTTTCAGGCGAGTTTTGAATTTCCAGAAATTTAAAAACCAAATTTCTCAATGTTCTCGACCGAGCCACGACGCCCAGATGTTTGAATTTCATTACCATTTCTTGCATGGGACCTATAAATTCACCCAAAGACACACATGTGATTTTTCAACAAACTTTGGTGCACCGGAGCATGTGCTTGTAGTTCAAATTTGAATTATGCACATTAAATGTCGAGAAACTCAATAAAACCATAAAAATGCCAAACGAACCCGGAATAATTCCAAATTTAAACACAACACTCATGTAGTTGCACATTCACTATACATAAATGTTCTAGCAATTCAAACACCATCCTTTCCCTCTGTAACATCATTTTCTCTTTAAAAACATAATGAAAAAAATCAGGTATAACACAAATAGTTTACTAGAAAGAATCGTGTGGGATGCGATATAAAATATCTTGGCGCACCGTCTTGTCTGGCTTATGTAGGAAGCTTCGTCATCTACAGTCCACCGCCCTCGCTTGAACCACACTAGCGCGCCAGTTTCTCGTGGCACCAAGCGAAATTTTTTTGCCACCGCGGAAATATCTATCTCCCTGCCCCCGCCCTCCCACCAAAAGCCACATTTCCACTGTTCCTCCTTGCTTTCCAAGTTCAAACCTTCACTCCTGCTTACTGGCAGCTCAGCCTCCTCGCCGGCGACCCTTCTTCTTGCAGCGCCGCCTCCTAGCCGGCGACCCTTCTTCTTGCAGCGCCGCCTCCTCACCGCCGATCCTTCTTCTTGCAGCGCCGCCTCCTCGCCGCCGACCCTTCTTCTTGCAGCGCTGCGGACCCTTCTTCTTGCTGTGCGGCCTCCTCGCTACCGACCCTTCTTCTTGCCGCGCGGCCTCGTTGATATGGTCACGTAATCCACACCTTACCCACACCATCCTCCTCCTTTCCCGTCCCACATGCCCCGACCGATGGCGCGACACTTTCCGCCGAAATCACTGTCCCCCTCCTCCAATTAAGTGCCATCCACAGCCATTTTGCACGCAGTATAACGTGGATCTCAGTAGCATCTGGCAGTGGAGAAGAAAATCGTGGCCGCACGCGCGCACGAGGTTGCTATGGCTGCCATGCGTGCCGACCGTCAGATCTTGGAGGAGCACCTTGTCTTTGAGGCCACCGTCGACACCGTCACACGGTTGTCTACTTTAAAATACAGTTTGTGTTGTTTTCTCAAGGCCACCGCCAATGCCTTCTAGTGGATTGTCCTCTATAATGTTAATACGCAATCTGATGTCCAATTTACAGTTTGGTCCTCTGAAATGTAATGTTTAGTTAACACTTTGGTCCTCTTAAATGTAATGTTTAGTTAACAGTTTGGTCCAACAATTGCTACATTTCGTAGTAGTGTTCTCAAGCATTCTTTGTTTTGTTAACTGTCTTATTGTTGGGCCTCCAAGTGCAGAGGTTTGTAGGACAGTAGCAAATTTCCCTCAAGTGGATGACCTAAGGTTTATCAATCTGTGGGAGGCGTAGGATGAAGATGGTCTCTCTCAAACAATCCTGCAACCAAATAACAAAGAGTCTCTTGTGACCCCAACACACCCAATACAATGGCAAATTCTATAGGTGCACTAGTTCGGCGAAGAGATGGTGATACAAGTGCAATATGGATGGTAGATATAGGTTTTTGAAATCTGAAAATATAAAAACAGCAAGGTAACTAATGATAAAAGTGAGCACAAACGGTATTGCAATGCTTCGAAACAAGGCCTAAGGTTCATACTTTCACTAGTGCAAGTTCTCTCAACAATAATAACATAACTGGATCATATAACTATCCCTCAACATGCAACAAAGAGTCACTCCAAAGTCACTAATAGCGGAGGACAAACGAAGAGATTATTGTAGGGTAGGAAACCACCTCAAAGTTATCCTTTCTGATTGATCTATTCAAGAGTGCGTAGTAAAATAACACGAAGCTATTCTTTCCGTTCGATCTATCATAGAGTTCGTACTAGAATAACACCTTAAGACACAAATCAACCAAAACCCTAATGTCACCTAGATACTCCAATGTCACCTCAAGTATTCGTGGGCATGATTATACGATATGCATCACACAATCTCAGATTCATCTATTCAACCAACACAAAGTACTTCAAAGAGTGCCCCACAGTTTCTACCGAAGAGTCAAGACGAAAACGTGTGCCAACCCCTATGCATAAGTTCACAAGGTCACTAAACCCGCAAGTTGATCACCAAAACATACATCAAGTAGATCACGTGAATATCCCATTGTCACCACAGATAAGCACATGCAAGACATACATCAAGTGTTCTCAAATCCTTAAAGACTCAATCCGGTAAGATAATTTCAAAGGGAAAACTCAATCCATTACAAGAGAGTAGAGGGAGAGAAACATCATAAGATCCAAGTATAATAGCAAAGCTCGCGATACATCAAGATCGTACCACCTCAAGAACACGAGAGAGAGATTGAGAGATCAAACACATAGCTACTGGTACATACCCTCAGCCCCGAGGGTGAACTACTCCCTCCTCGTCATGGAGAGCACCGGGATGATGAAGATGGCCACCGGTGATGGATCCCCCCTCCAGCAGGGTGCCGGAACGGGCTCCCAAGAGGTTTTTGGTGGCTGCAGAGGCTTGCGGCGGCGAAAGTCCCGATCTATTGTGCTCCTGGATGTTTTTAGGGTATATGGATATATATAGAGGTGAAAGAAGTCAGTCAGGGGAGCCATGAGGGGCCCATGAGGGTGGTGGCGCGCCCAGGGGGGTAGGGCGTGCCCCTGCCATCGTGGCCACCTCGAAGCTTCCCTGACGTCTACTCCAAGTCTCCTGGATTGCTTCTGTTCCAAAAATAACTCTCCTGAAGGTTTCATTCCGTTTGGACTCCATTTGATATTCCTTTTCTTCGAACCACTGAAATAGGCAAAAAAACAGCAATATGGGTCGGGCCTCCGGTTAATAGGTTAGTCCCAAAAATAATATAAAAGTGTATAAATAAGCCCATAAACATCCAAAACAGATAATATAATAGCATGAATACTTTATAAATTATAGATGCATTGGAGACGTATCAGCATCCCCAAGCTTAATTCCTGCTCGTCCTCGAGTAGGTAAATGATAAAAGAAAAGAATTTATGAAGTGTGAATGCTAGCAGGTGCACAAGTTCGATCAATGATAATTCCAGTCACCTTTTCTAGCATCATCATATGTCATAATAGTAGCTCATCTCATAAAACTTTTCATGATCAAGTAATAAGCTATTCACATGTTAAAGCATAGACCATAAACTTTCTTGAAAACTAGCAAATTTCATCCTCAGTCATCAAACAATTGCAATTCATCTTATTTTCAGGAAGGGTCTATGTCAAAGCTTTGATTTAGCAAACTCCACATACTCAACTATCATTTAATCTCTCACAATTGCTAACACTCACGTGATATTTATGGGTTCAAAGTTTTAATCGAACACAGAGAAAGATAGGGGCTTATAGTTTCACCTCCCAACCAACAATAATAATTTATGAACGCCCACATCCAAGTGGATATATATATCCCGATCACCCAAATACAAAGTGCTTGCCAAAGGAAAAAGTGTAAAAAGGAAAGGTGATGATCACTATGACTCTTGTACAAGGGTAGAAGATAATAGTAAAAGATAGGCCCTTCGCAGAGGGAAGCAGAGGTTGTCATGCACTTTTGTGGTTGGATGCACAAAATCTTAATGCAAAAGAACGTCACTTTATATTGCCGCTTGTGATAAAGACCTTTATTATGAAGTCCGTCACTTTTATTTCTTCCCTATCACAAGTTCGTATAAAGCTTATTTTCTTCGCACTAATAGATCATACATATTTAGAGAGCAATTTTTATTGCATGCACCGATGACAACTTGGTTGAAAGATCTTACTCAATCTGTAGGTAGGTATGGTCGACTCTCATGGCAAAACTGGTTTAAAGGATGTTTCGAAGCACAAGTAGTATTTCTACTTGGTGCAAATAATTTGGCTAGCATGAGAGGGAAAGGCAAGCTCAACATGTTGGATGATCCAAGACAATATAACTTTTCAGATATAGGAAAACATAACCCATTACGTTGTCTTCCTTGTCCAACATCAACCTTTTAGCATGTCATATTTTAATGAGTGCTCACAATTACAAAAGATGTCCAAGATAGTATATTTATATGTGAAATCCCTCTTCCTTCAATATTCTTTCACGAATTGTTCAAGTAACCAATACAATGTTTGCTAACATTCAATAAATTTACCACCTCTATTTCTTATATTTGGAGTCATTACTCCCCATGGGGTAAGCAAATGAAGCATATATAATTTCAGATTTATGATATTCAAGTCATTCAACCAATTACTCATAATATATAAGTGAAGTACACGAGTAAATGACAAACTACTCCAAAAAGATATAAGTGAAGATCAATGAGTAGTCAAACAATTATTTAACTATGTGAGAACTCTCTCTCATTTAAGTATTTCAGATCTTAAGTACTTTATTCAAACAACAAGCAAAATAAAATAAAATGGCATTACAAGGATATCACGACTCATGTGAAGAAGCAAAAACTTAGGTTCAACCGATACTAACCGATAATTGTTGAAGAAGAAAGGTGGGATGCCTACCGGAGCATCCCCAAGCTTGGATGCTTGAGACTTCTTGAAATATTATCTTGGGGTGCCCTAGGCATCCCCAAGCTTGAGCTTTTGTGTCTCCTTAATTCCTTTTATATCTCGGTTTCCTAAATCTCGAAAGCTTCATCCACACCAAACTCAACAAGAACTCGTGAGATAAGTTAGTATAAACCAATACAAAACCTTATCATTTTCTACTGTAACAAATCACTAAAATTATTATTAAACATTGCATACTAAATGTCTCTGCATATTTAATACTCCTATCCTCAAATAGAATCATTAAACAAGCAAACATATGCAAACAATGCAAACATAAGAGCAATCTGTCAAAACAATATAGTCTGTAAAGAATGCAAGATTCATCATATTTACCTAACTCCAAAAATTATGAGAAAAATACTATGATGTAGAAGATTTATCTGAGCACAATATGCAAAAAGTTTCAACATTATATCATTCTCTAACTTCTCTAGGGGATTTTTTCAACAACGGTAAACTTTTTGTTTTGAAACAGCAACATGTATACTTGCAAAATAAGCATGGTAAAGGGTATCCTTGACATTTTTATTGAAAATATAGATGCAAAACATTATCATAAATAACAGCAATCAAATACTAACAAAATAAAATGACGCTCCAAGCAAAACACATATCATGTGGTGAATAAAAGTATAGCTCCAAGTAAAGTTACCGATGAACGAAGACGAAAGAGGGGATGCCTTCCGGGGCATCCCCAAGCTTAGGCTATTGGTTGTCCTTGAATATTACCTTGGGGTGCCTTGGGCATCCCCAATATTAGGCTCTTGCCACTCCTTATTCCACAATCCATCGAATCTTTACCCAAAACTTGAAAACTTCACAACACAAAACTCAATAGAAAACTCGTAAGCTCCGTTAGTATAAGAAAATAAAACCACCACTTAGATACTATTGTGAACTCATTCTAAATTCATATTGGTGTAATATCTACTGTATTCCAACTTATCTATGGTTCATACCCTCCGATACTACTCATAGATTCATCAAAATAAGCAAACAACACATACAAAAAGAGAATCTGTCAAAAACAGAATAGTCTGTAGTAATATGTATCATTCGAGTACTTCTGGAACTCGAAAAATCCTACAAAATTAGGAAAACCTGAGCAAGTTTTGTACCAATCCATAGAAAAACGAATCAGATCAAAATAACGTTTATGTGAATTATCAAAACTAATTTACTGGGTGCAAAAGTTCTTGATTTTCAGCAGGATCAACACAACTATCACCGTAAGCTATCCTAAAGGTCTTACTTGGTACTTTATTGAAACAAAAGCCATAAAACATGATTACTAAAGTAGCATAATCATGTGGACACACAAAAACAGTAAATGAAAGTATTGGTGGCTCCCAACAAGCGCTTTTCTTTAATGCCTTTCTAGCTAGGCATGATGATGACAATGATGCTCACATAAAAGATACGAATTGAAACATAATGGGAGCATCATTAAGCATATGACTAGCACATTTAAGTCTAACCCACTTCCTATGCATAGGGATTTTGTGAGCAAACAACTTATAGGAGCAATAATCAACTAGCATAGGAAGGCAAAACAAGCATAACTTCAAAATTTTCAACACATAGAGAGGAAAATTGATATTATTGCAATATGTAGAAGCATATGATCCTCTCTCATCAAACAT
The DNA here is from genome assembly GCF_018294505.1 of Triticum aestivum. NCBI lineage: Eukaryota > Viridiplantae > Streptophyta > Magnoliopsida > Poales > Poaceae > Triticum > Triticum aestivum. The sequence goes on along the minus strand of NC_057795.1, from coordinate 365,956,985 downwards.
AGCATCCCCAAGCTTGTGGCTTTGCATATCATTAGCATCATGGATATTCAAGGAATTCATACTAACAACATTGCAATCATGCTCATCATTCAAAGATTTAGTGCAAAACATTCTATAGACTTCTTCTTCTAGCACTTGAGCACAATTTTCCTTTCCATCATTCTCACGAAAGATATTAAAAAGATGAAGCATATGAGGCAAACTCAATTCCATTTTTTGTAGTTTTCTTTTATAGACTAAACTAGTGATAAAACAAGAAACTAAAAGATTCGATTGCAAGATCTAAAGATATACCTTCAAGCACTCACCTCCCCGACAACGGTGCCAGAAAAGATCTTGATGTCTACTACACAACCTTCTTCTTGTAGACGTTGTTGGGCCTCCAAGTGCAGAGGTTTGTAGGACAGTAGCAAATTTCCCTCAAGTGGATGACCTAAGGTTTATCAATCCGTGGGAGGCGTAGGATGAAGATGGTCTCTCTCAAACAACCCTGCAACCAAATAACAAAGAGTCTCTTGTGTCCCCAACACACCCAATACAATGGCAAATTGTATAGGTGCACTAGTTCAGCGAAGAGATGGTGATACAAGTGCAATATGGATGGTAGATATAGGTTTTTGTAATCTGAAAATATAAAAACAGCAAGGTAACTAATGATAAAAGTGAGCATAGACGGTATTGCAATGCTTCAAAACAAGGCCTAAGGTTCATACTTTCACTAGTGCAAGTTCTCTCAACAATAATAACATAACTAGATCATATAACCATCCCTCAACATGCAACAAAGAGTCACTCCAAAGTCACTAATAGCGGAGAACATACGAAGAGATTATTGTAGGGCAGGAAACCACCTCAAAGTTATCCTTTCTGATCGATCTATTCAAGAGTCCGTAGTAAAATAACACGAAGCTATTCTTTCCGTTCGATCTATCATAGAGTTCTTACTAGAATAACACCTCAAAGACACAAATCAACCAAAACCCTAATGTCACCTAGATACTCCAATGTCACCTCAAGTATCCGTGGGCATGATTATACGATATGCATCACACAATCTCAGATTCATCTATTCAACCAACACAAAGTACTTCAAAGAGTGCCCCAAAGTTTCTACCGAAGAGTCAAGACGAAAATGTGTGCCAACCCCTATGCATAAGTTCACAAGGTCACTGAACCCGCAAGTTGATCACCAAAATGTACATCAAGTAGATCACGTGAATATCCCATTGTCACCATAGATAAGCACATGCAAGACATAAATCAAGTGTTCTCAAATCCTTAAAGACTCATCCCGATAAGATAATTTCAAAGGGAACACTCAATCCATTACAAGAGAGTAGAGGGGGGAGAAACATCATAAGGTCCAACTATAATAGAAAAGCTCGCGATACATCAAGATCGTACCACCTCAAGAACACGAGAGAGAGAGAGAGAGAGAGATCAAACACATAGCTACTGGTACATACCCTCAGCCCCGAGGGTGAACTACTCCCTCCTCATCATGGAGAGCGCCGGGATGATGAAGATGGCCACCGGTGATGGATCCACCCTCCGGCAGGGTGCCGAAATAGGCTCCCAAGAGTTTTGGTGGCTACAGAGGCTTGCGGCGGCGAAACTCCCGATCTATTGTGCTCCCGGATGTTTTTAGGGTATATGGATATATATAGGCGAAAGAAGTCGGTCAGGGGAGCCACGAGGGGCCCACGAGGGTCGAGGGGCGCCCAGGGGGGTAGGGCGCGCCCCTGCCCTCGTGGCCACCTTGAAGCTTCCCTGACGTCTACTCCAAGTCTCCTGGATTGCTTCTATTCCAAAAATAACTCTCCCGAAGGTTTCATTCCGTTTGGACTCCGTTTGATATTCCTTTTCTTCGAAACACTGAAATAGGCAAAAAAACAGCAATATGGGTTGGGCCTCCGGTTAATATGTTAGTCCCAAAAATAATATAAAAGTGTATAATAAAGCCCATAAACATCCAAATCAGATAATATAATAGCATGAATACTTCATAAATTATAGATATGTTGGAGACGTATCACTTATCTTCTGGTACATGTTTCTATTCTGCAATGTCGTGCTCAGTTTACTATTTTGGTTCATTTGGTCTGCTGTCCATTTAACTATTTGGTTAAGTTCTGCAATTTGATTTTCGTTTATGGTGGTACAATTTTGTATTGTTATGCATGTGAAATAAATCGAATTTGGCTGTACTCAATACATATTCTACTGATAGTATGACAACTCTCAATTAACCTGATCAAGATCTTCCTTATGTGTGTTGCAGGGAAACAATGGGAGACACCGTGGTTTACCATCGAGGTTTGTTCAAGCATGATCCTTTGGCTAATAGCACATTATTGTGCAGTTGCAGGAATCATTCTAATATTTAGGTTTCTTACAATTTGGTCTTGTACATGTAGGTCCTGCTGTCAGAGGCTTAGACCCACTGTTCGACCCATTTTGCATATGGGAAAATGAGATGTCCATGAATATCAGTCAAGTTAAGAAACCCAGAAAGATTGTTAGGATGAAGAAACTTGATACGAATAACAGCAAGATCTTTGTTTGCACAATGAAGAAGACATCGGTCAACTATAGGATGGTACTAACTCTTTTACCTTGTTTTTACCCCTTGCGCCATTTCAAAATTTATAGCAGCGATTTATGCATATCTTTGTTTTCAGTACTTTTCAAAGCAGTTCACCGATGATTACCTCTCAAACCACCTGCATGGTAAAGAGGCGAGGAAGGTATTCATTCAACACCCACGGTACAATATTGAAGTCTTGCTGAAGAGGACGAAGGTTAGGCGGGCAATTATCCATAGCAACTGGCCTAAAGTTGCAAGGACATTTAACATCACTGAAGGCTCAATATTAGCCTTCCACTTTTGCAGTTTCCCAGATGAGATTCATCTGTATATTTACCATGTATGATGCTACTTTCCAAAGGTTTTTGATGTTGCATGTGAAACTTAGTGCTGTTGTGTAATGGCGGAACTGACTGCCGAAGCTATCTGATGTAATTCGATTATGAAATCTTGGTTGCTGTTATACAGATATGAAATATCTGGTGTGTTTTTATAAGAAATATCAATTTGATTAGTACATGGATTATCAATAATGAGCTAATTACCCTGCTTATTGGGGTTTTCTATTGCAGACGGTTACTCAGACGGCACCGTGGGCGACGAACTCAAACAACCCACATGGTTTCTAGAAAGTAGGCATGTTCAATCAACTAACAATCACACACGGCTTCTGGAAGAGAACTGTTTGAGTCAGGCCACCTTGCACAAACGTTTCCACACAAAAAACTGTGTGTGATATACATACGAACGGAAATGTTTTTCTGGGATTCACCGTGTGGGATGTACATACGAATGGAAACAATTGGGTTTCGATGCCCTGCCAGATCGCACACGAGCTCATTTTGCCCCAGCCTGTGTGCCAGGAGGGCCTATCCCTGAAGGTTTCTGGGTCATGTGGGAAGGACCCCCCTGTCGCCCACACTCACTTGGCGACGGTTCCAAACGCCATCGCAGAAAGGGGTTAAAAACCGTTTGTATAGCAGGTCTCTGCACTAGTGAGAGCTCAAACCATTGCATCCTTGCATCATATTTCTCCATTCTTGTTTGGTGTTTCTCTTTATGAGTTTTAGAGCTTATGTTCATCTTCATGAAAAGCTCAAGTTCATCGAAAACGAAGTTCATGTGCATCTTCTATGATGTTTTCGATGTTGGGTTTTTGCCGGTTCTTCACTCATAGAGATTTCACATCTCTATATCATTGGTGTTTCTTTTACTGTCTCTTCTTATTATAACCATCACTGTTTGGATAGTACTTGTTGTCATCTATCCAACAAGCTTGAGTTTGCTCAATTTGGAGCTCATATGCAGAAGTTTTGGCAGTTCTGGTTTTCTTGTTGCATCTGTTTGCTTGGGCCATTTTGAAGCTCACTAGCGGTAGTACTGCCCTGGGCGGCAGTAGTACTGCTTGCGTGGTACTTCTGTGGTTCCAGTGTCGTGGGCACTACTGCTTGTTTTTGGGCTTCTGGACTCGTTTTCGCTTCGGCACCAGCAGGGCGGAAGTTGGGCACGGTAGTAGCGCACCTACCCAGCGGTAGTACTGCTTTGCGGTACTTCCGCTATCGACTACCGTTACACTATCACTTGTCTCCTTGCTTCTGTAGTCCCTCGTAGCATCCACGGTTGTCAGGGAAACTGATCCACGAACACCTATGGGGCCGGCGGACCGGGCCCCTTTCGGTTCGGCGGGGGGCGGAGGTCGCACGAAGAGCAGATCGAGGCGAGGCACACGAGCAGTTTACCCAGCTTCGGAGCTCTTCGGAGAGATAACACTCCTACTGCTGCTTGTCTGGTTGTATTATCTGGTGTTCTTGCTCTCGAGCGAGAGAGTGTGATGTTTTCTGGGCTACGAATGAATCGAAGCAAACTCCGAACCCCCTCTACGTTGCGCATGGGCCTCCTTTTATATGCTAAAGGGGTCACCGACAGGTGGCAACGCAGAGGAGGGTAAAAACGTAAAAAGCGAGGTAGTTGATACAGTTGCTTGTACAGTACACCCTACCTAACCCTGACGGCAGGGGACAAGGGCATTAAATGCCCGTCTGAGTCGCCTGAATAGTGCAGAAAAGGACCGTTAGGGGCGCCACCGTTCGCCACGATGGCGATCTTGTCAGCTTCGCATGCCACTGCGCACCGCTGGCTGCACAGCCTCCCGCCACGCGCGCCCGGAGAGGCCCCCAGAGCGACACGTTGGTGGATGCGCTGGAGCGTGGGCGCAGAGTGGCCGCCTGCCGCGGCAAGCGCCTTGCCGTTGTTGTTATCTCGCCGGGTCCAGAAGCTTGTCGCTCACCGGGCCTCGGGGTACCTTATTTAGTCTTCCCGGCAAGCTCCTCTTGCCGGGGCCTTGTTGCCTTGCCGGAGCGCGTGGCGCGTCGCGGCAAGTTCCTTGGAGCGCCTTGGTTGGCCTTCCCGGCAAGCTCCTCTTGCCGGGGTCTTGTCTCCTTAGCTTAAATACTTTGTTCTTGGATGGCTCCAAGGGAACCTTGGGGGATCTTGGCGTTCGCCCGGCAAGCCTTTGCCGCGGGGTGCTGCAACTGCCCATGCGCAAGTTCGGGGTACTAGGGTACCCCTATTCTAGTACACCGACAGGAGCCCCCGGGCCTGGGCCAGACACGGTGCCGAGCGCTGTTGGGCCAGGCCCAAGACAGGGCACGGGCACACGCGGGTTGGGCCACGCCAAATCTTGCTCCATATCCAGCGCGCTCTCGCATAACGGCACGCGTTGAATGCGGCATCGTGGGAGAGATCGTGGGTGGTTGTTTATTTGGAAGGCCGAAACGTCCGCCCCGTCCCTCTTTATAAGCAGAGGAAATAGAGGCAGTTCGTTCCCCCTCGCTGGTTGCTGCTACTCCTTCTTCACAAACTCCGCCGCTCCCCCCTTCTTCTCGTAGCCGAGAGAGCAGCGCTCCGCCCCCCCATTGCCACCAGCATCACCACGCCGTCGACCTTCCCCACCACCTCCGCCATGGCCCCGAAAGCCGACAAGGGAAAGGGTGTGAAGTCGGCCGAGGCGCAGCGGCTCGCGGTGCTGCGGAAGGAGCGGGCGATCTTCACCCCCCAGCTCGGCGTGCAGGAGCTGAGGGAGTACTTCTACCTCTTTTGGGCGACGGAGACGCATGCGCATCCGCGCACGAGGGTACTCCCGGCCGCTGCCTCGGAGTTGGCTCCAAATGGGTACCCGTTCTTCCCGCTATTCTTCTATTGCGGGCTCTGCCCGCCCTTCTCGGAGTTCTTCTGTGATATTATGAACACATATGGCTTCCGCCTCCTTGACTTCACCCCCAATGCTGTCTTGACCATGGCAGTTTTCGCACACTTGTGCGAAAACTTTGTCGGAGTCCACCCTAGTGTTGCCCTTTTTCGCCACTTCTTCATACCTCGGGTAGAGAGAGGAGAGCCGCTTGCCGGAGGGATTGCCTGGGTCTCGAGAGTCGGCAAGAAAGAGGCGTACTTGGAGGGTGAGCTCCGCAGCAAGTGGGAGGAGTGGAGAGCGGAGTGGTGCTGGATCGTTGAGGAGAATCCGCAGCCCTTCACCGCCGTGCGCCAAACTCCAATAGTGCGCGGCAATGACTGGAGTAACGTGGCCCCGGAAGACGAGAGGATGAAGATCGCCATCACTAGGATTCTTCGCCTCAGGCTTGCCGGGCTCACCGTAGGTGCTGTCGGGGTAGATTTCCTCCGCCGCCGCATTGCCCCCCTGCAGGAGAGGGGGAGGCCCGCCTGGGAATTCAAGAATTCAGCGGACATCATGAGGCTGCGGCCGGGCCTCAACTACAACTTCACCGTCTTGGAGTTGGACACAATGCTCTTGGAGTTATTCAAACGCGACCCCCAGCACCCATTCACACTACCGAGGGGCGTAGTTCCTTTGTGCAATAACTCTTCGCTTGACCGGATCCGTGCCATGTTGCCGTTGTGCGATTCACATGGCATCGTCCCAACTTGGCAAGAGCCTGCGGATGACGTTGTGCGAGCGTTCTTCGACACCTCGGAGGAAGTGCCGGTCCGCGCTGACAAGCAGAAGAGCCTCACCCGTGACACCACCGACGAGGAGCTGCAGCTCATCGCTACTAGGGCGGAAGAGGCTGCGGCCGCAGCTGCTGCGGGTGTGTTTGGGTTTACTGTGGAGGAGGCGGAGGCTGCAGAGGCGGCAAACCTTGCCGAACGCGTGGAGTTCATGGGCGAGGCCGGTTCTGAAGCCGAGCCGAGCGAGGCCGGCGAGGAGGAGGCTGAGCCTTCAGAGAACTTGCCGCAGGTGGAGCCCCCGGCCCCGCCAAGGAGGCGCCTTCGCAGGGCCGGGGACGCAGCGGGGCGGCAGCCGGCTCCACAGCCACCGAGCCGCGCGACGCGCTCTACCGCGGCAAGCGATGTTGCCGCGGGAGCGCCTCACGCAACAGCGGCAACTGGAGCGGGATCTTCCCGGGCCACCGCCACTGCCCCCGCCAAGAGGGCAAGGGATCCTACTCCTCCACCTCGCCGCACCGGAGGAGGGCCGTACTTCGATCTTTCTGCACTCAGCTCCGACGAGGAGGAAGAAGAGTGAGTTTCTTTGGTGCTCTTATAATCCTTCAATCTTGCTGTTTATATCTTGTATCTGACTTGCTCCAATCTGGACTCCTTTCTTTTCAGAACACTGGCCCAGAGAGCGGCGAAGAGGGCCAAGGCCGCGGTGATCGTCATCGAGGATGACCCCATCGTGTCAGCAGGAGGTGGGCCCGAGACCACCTTGACGGACCCGGCAATCACCCCTCAGAGCAGCCCCCAGCGCAGCCCCCAGCGTAAGTTCATAGTTTAGCCTTCTGCTGCCGGGAGCGCTTGAGTGCTTTTTCCTTTGTTGATATCTTGCTTGTTGACTTGTGCAGGAGCAGAGCAGCCTCATCAGGAGCGCCCGGAGGCCGGTCCCGAAGTGCCACCTGCTTCGATTGCACCGCCAAGGGAGGAATCCCCGGCAAGGGAGCGCTCTCCGGCAAGGGGGGACTCTCCGGCAAGAGAGGGCACTGCTGATCCTGCGGCGACCGAGGCCGCAACCGAAGATCTTGGCGCAGGTAATCCACTTGCCCAAAAACTTTCCCTTGGGTTCTGCTTCTTCCGTTTTTCCTTTCTTGGATTTTTGATTGATTTTCCTCCCTTCTTCGTTCTTCAGACCCATCTTCGGCTGAGCCAATGAAGACAGAGGGCGCCGACGAGGAAGGTGCCGGTGCTGATGAGACCGCCGGCGAGGAGGCCGCCGGGGCTGCTGTTGCGGAAGCCGGCGAGGGGTCAAGCGATCACACTGATGACCCTGAGGCCGCAGGAGCGCCGGGCGCTACGCCGACCGCCGAACCCTCTGCCACTTCTGCGGAGCCGGGCTCCGAGGAGCCCCAGCCCGGCGCCTACTTGAAGGCCGGTGACAATATCTTCATCAAGCTACCCTGGGCGTCGAGTTCCAGGGCGCCGGCCGAGGGGGAGACTTTTGACGGGGAGGTGCTCGCCTCTGCTGGACTGTCATTGGTTGACGCGCCCGGCAGTAGCTGCGGTGAGCCTGAGGAGGAGCAGCTGTTGTAGAAGCTGCTGTCACTCTACCGCACCCGGCAAGCCAAGCTGGCTTCCCGGGAAGTGCTTGTCGCGAAGGCGGGAGTTGACATGGAAAAGCGCGCGAAGGAGCTCCGGGGCCAAAATCAAGAAGCTCTCCGGTCCCTGGCGCAGGAGCGGGAGCGATTTGATGAGGAGCGCACGGCCTTTCTTCTCGAGAAGGCCGAGGCTGAGGAGGAACAAAGGCTGGCTGCCGAGAAGCAGTCCGCGCGGGAAGGTGAACTAGTGCGGCGGAAGGCCAACCTCGACAGCTACGAGGAAGAGCTCGCCGAGCGTGAGCAAGCACTTGGCGGGGCGCTCAAGGAGGCAAAGGACGCCGCGGCAACTGCAGAGGCTGCCAAGAAAGAGCTAGAGGAGAAGGTGGTGCAGCTGGAGGCCGATATTGGGAAGAGCGGCGAGGAGCTTGCCGCGCTCAAGCGTGAGCATGAGAAGGATGCTGCCGCCCACGGTGAGCTGCAAGGCCTTCTCGCTGAGAGGGGCAAGGAGCTCAGCGCCGCCAAGGATTCCAAAGCAGACATGGAGCTGAAGCTGGCCACGCTGACGCAGACGCTGGAGGCCGCCAAGGAGCGAGAGAAGACCTTGTCGGAGAAGGTCAAGGCTGACGCGGCACTGCTGGAGAGCATTGCAGTTACCCAGAACTCGTTCAGAGACACAGTGGAGCACTGGACCGAGGGTCTGGTGAACACTGCCGCAGTCATCAATGAGGAGCTGGCGCAACTGGGGATGGAGGACTTTGGGTATCCTTCCGACGAGAGTCTTCAACCCAGCGCCAAGCTCAGCCTGTTCTTCAAGGGCGTGGCGACGACACTCCAGCGGCTCCGGGAGAGGACCCCGAAGCAGCTGGCCGACGAGTCGCGCAAAATCTGCGCCGGGGTTCTCCAGAAGGTTCTGATGAAGGTAACCTTCCGCAATCCAGGCCTCAGCTTCACCAACGTCCTCAGGTCCTTGCCGCCTGACGCCGATCTGGATGCACTCAAGGCCCTTGTCACACCCATTGTGGACAAGGTGAGCGAGGTCAAGAGAGTCGAGGGCGGACGCGTAGATTAGGCCGCCCATTTCTTCTTTTCCCTTGTCGCTGCTAATTATGTTATGAAAACAGTCTGTTAGAGCTGCGACAAGTTATCTTGTAATATAACTTTATTTCTGTTATCAATTGCAATGTTATTTCCTCTACTAGATTCCTTCCTTTGTATGTTTTTAGCCTATGCTTCTAGGGAACTTGTCGGCGCAGGCGCCCGAGCCGCGAGCGCTGAGTGCGGAACTTCAGCAGCCTGCTGGCGGCGCTGCTTCCGACAAGAAACCTTGTCGCGACTAGATGCAGCACACTTAAGCTGTTGAGCAGACTCGAAACAAAGTAAGGGCGCAACTAGCCACGAGTTGGTTCCTCCGCGCAGAGGTTTTCCATACAAAGCAGGGTCGTTCGAGGAAGATAACTCAAAAATTTAAAAAGTGATTGCTCAAACTTTGGCAACTTAGCTTTTCTGTCACTTGCTTCCCGGTAAGGCAAGTCTTCGCTTGAACGACGCTTGGCCCATACCACAATCTTCTCCTCCCCCCCGGCAAACTTGTGTGCGAGAGAACCTTCTTTTCCTTTAAAAAGAAAAAGAAAGAAGAGAAAATAATAATATGGAGCTCTTCGGCTCGTTACTGCTTACCGGATGTAGGTGCTGCACAAAGTATCAGATAATCGCATGCAAGAAAGGAACTAACGCATGAAATAGACAAGCTGTGCGGAGCACATGGGGTTTTACTTATGCACGGGGTCTGCGCCCGGCTTTGTACAAAGGATTACATGCAACAGCGGCAAGACTTGTACAAAAGGTGGTTGCCGGAACAGGTTCCGGCAACCGCGCCTTATGGGAAAAACTTACGAAGATGTTCTATGTTCCAGGAGTTGCTCACCGGAATGCCATCTTCGGTCTCAAGGCGGACAGCGCCAGGCCTTGTGACTCGTCTCACCCGATAAGGGCCTTCCCACTTTGGCGTCAACTTGTTGGAATTCTTGGCGGACTGAACGCGCTGAAGAACAAGGTCGCCTTCCTCGAAGCTTATGGCTTTAACTTTGCGGCTATGATAGCGGCGCAAAGCTTGCTGGTATCGAGCAGCTCGTACAGCAGCCTGAAGACGATCTTCCTCAAGGAGTAGCGCGTCGTCTTGCCGCAGTTGTTCTTGCTCAAGCTCATCATAAGCAAGCACTCGAGGTGATCCGTAAACGAGTTCCGTGGGGAGAACTGCCTCTGCTCCATAGACTAGAGCGAAAGGTGTCTGGCCAGTGGCTCGATTTGGCGTCGTTCTGATCGACCAAAGAACCACCGGCAGCTCCTCGATCCAGTTCCTTCCGCACCTGTGCAGCCTGTCGAAAGTTCTGGTCTTGAGCCCGCGCAGCACTTCAGCATTTGCCCTCTCTGCTTGACCGTTGCTTCTTGGATGAGCAATAGAAGCGAAGCAGACCTTGGCGCCAAGGTCTTGGACATACTGCATGAAGGTGCGGCTCGTGAATTGCGTGCCGTTGTCAGTGATGATCCTGTTAGGGATCCCGAAACGGCAAACAATCGACCTGAAGAACTTGACTGCTGACTGTGCTGTCACCTTCCTCACTGGCTGCACTTCCGGCCACTTTGTGAACTTGTCGATTGCGACGTACAAGTACTCAAAGCCCCCGACAGCTCGGGGGAAAGGGCCGAGGATATCGAGCCCCCAGACCGAAAATGGCCAGGATAAAGGGATCGTCTGGAGAGCTTGAGCTGGCTGGTGTATCTGTTTGGAGTGGAACTAGCACGCTTCACACTCGGTTACTTGTGCAGTTGCATCCTGGAGGGCTGTCGGCCAAAAGAAACCTTGCCGGAAAGCTTTGCCGGCAAGTGCTCTTGCGCCAATGTTGTGGCCACATATGCCTCCATGTATCTCCGCCAACAGCTTTTGTCCATCTTCCCGGCGAATACACTTCAATTTCACACCGTTGAGTCTTCTTCTGTACAGTATGCTATCGACAAACTGGTACATACTTGACTGCCGGGCTACTCTTTCCGCTTCTTCTTGTTCTTCGGGAAGTTCTCCTGTCTGAAGGAAGTGGACAATCTGCTGTGCCCATGCTGGAGCTTGTGGCTCGACAACAAGGACTAAAGGCACATCTTCTGCTATGGGAACATCCACTTCCACGGCAAGGACTTGTGGTCCTGCCGGAGCTTGATGTTCCCCGGCAAGCTTACCGGAGCAAAACTTGTCGGGAGCGTCTGCTTCAACGGAACAAACCATAAGGCTTGCCGGAGCAGACTGCCCCTCAGCTTCCTTGGTGTTGATCTTGGGGACTTTCTTGGCGGCGGCTTCGGGGAGCTTTGCTGGAAAGTAGTCACCAGAAACCAACTTCCTCTTCTTGCTTTGTCCAGTTGATGGTGTTACGGATGGTTGAGTCAACTTAAGCACAAAGATCCTTGGTTCCACAGATAACTTTAGTGCGGCGCACTTTGACAGGCCGTCAGCAATATCATTCTGAGCTCTTGGGATATGCTCCATTTGTAGGCCGTCAAAGTGCTCTTCTAGCTTCCTCACTTCATCAACATACGCTTCCATCAACGGACTCTGGTAGTTCTTGTTCACTTGTCGAACGACAAGCTGTGAGTCACCCCTGACAATGAACTTCTTAATCCCAAGGTCTGCTGCGATTCTGAGACCGGCAAGTAATCCTTCATACTCTGCAGTATTGTTGGTTGCTTGCTCTTTGGGAAAGTGCATCTGGACTACGTACTTGAGGTGCTCTCCGGTGGGTGCGACAAGCAGCACGCCTGCACCGGCGCCTTGCAGCGAGAAGGCACCATCAAAGTACATCAGCCACTCTTTGCTTGCCTCTTTGACGGGGATGCTCGTTTCTGGAATTTCTTCATCTGGGGTTGGCGTCCACTCTGCTATGAACTCTGCCAATGCTCTGCTTTGGATAGTTGAGGTGCTCTCAAACTTGAGGCCAAAGCTTGACAGTTCCTGCGCCCACTCGACAATCCTGCCCGTTGCTTCTAGATTTTGTAGTATCCTCTTCAGCGGAAAGCGAGTGACGACTGTGATCTCATGTGCTTGGAAGTAATGGCGCAGCTTTCTCGAGGCCATGAGGAGGCCGAAAAGCAACTTCTGTACACCAGAGTACCTTGATCTAGCCCCCTGCAGAAGAGAACTGACAAAGTAAACTGGGCGCTGCACCATTCTCCTTGGCATCTTATCATGTTCCTGCGCAAACCCATGTTTGTCGGGACCATAGCTTGTCAGCAAAGCCCCTTGCTTGTCGCTGGATGGATCTGCCGTGGTTGCTGGCTCATCATCCGCCTCCCTCTCTGCCACTAATGCAACACTAACCACTTGATTGGTTGCTGCTATATACAGCAGCAACTTCTCTTGCGGCTTAGGTGCGACAAGTGTTGGAGTGGAGGACAGGTATCTCTTCAAGTCCTGCATCGCAGCCTCCGCTTCCGGAGTCCATTTCATTGGACCTGCCTTTTTCAAAATTTTGAAAAATGGCAGGGCGCGCTCAGTAGATCTAGAGATAAACCTGCTGAGAGCAGCCACGCAACCGGCAAGCCTTCGTACATCCTTGACGCGCTTTGGTGCTTCGATCTGCTCGATGGCTTTGATCTTGTTGGGATTGGCTTCAATTCCCCGCTGAGACACGAAGAACCCGAGAAGCTTGCCGGAAGGGACTCCAAACACGCATTTCTCGGGGTTAAGCTTGAGGTTGATCTTGCGCAGATTTGCAAATGTCTCGTCTAAATCTTGAATCAGGGTCGCCTTGTTCTTGCTCTTGACCACTATGTCATCCATGTAAGCTTCCACATTTCTGTGTATTTGTGGCTCAAAAGCATGGTGGACTACCCTTGCGAATGTTGAACCAGCATTCTTCAAACCGAAAGGCATCCGTACGAAGCAGTATGTGCCACACGGGGTGATAAATGCGGTTTTCTCTTCATCTTCTTCTGCCATGAAGATCTGATGGTATCCTGAGTATGCATCAAGAAATGAAAGCAAATCACATCCGACTGTGGAGTCAACAATCTGGTCAATACGCGGCAAGGGAAATGGGTCTTTGGGACAAGCTTTATTGACATCAGTGAAGTCAATACAAAGTCTCCATTTCCCGTTAGCCTTGCGCACAACAACAGGATTGGCCAACCACGTGGGATGGAGTACTCCTCTGACAAGGCCTGCTGCTTCCAACTTCTTGATTTCTTCTGCGATGAATTCTTGGCGCTCTACTGCCTGCTTCCTGACTCTCTGCTTGACGGCCCGCACATGAGGACAGACGGCAAGGTGGTGCTCAATTACTTTCCTGGGAACACCGGGCATATCAGACGGTTGCCACGCAAACACGTCGACATTCGCCCGCAGGAAAGCAACGAGCACGCTTTCCTATTTGGGGTCAAGAGTGGTGCTGATGGTGAAGGTACCACCAGCACCATCCTCCTTGGCGGACACCTTCTTGGTCTCAGGTGGAGCTGCCATTGTCTTCTTTCGCTTGCCGGTGGAGCTCGATGGTGCGTCCTCGACGGTAGCACAACACTCCGAAGAGGTGCGCTTGCCGGAGTAGGCATCAGAGCTCTTGCTGGACTTGGTCTTCTTCTTCCCCCCGGGAGCTTCAGCGGCAAGTGTCCTGCGTTCTGCTGCGGCTGCTGCTTCCTGGTCGATCTTGTCGGCACAGATAAGGGCATCCTTCTTGTCGCCAGGGACAGAGATGACACTTATTGGGCCTGGCATTTTCAGTATGTTGTACGCATAGTGAGAGGCTGCCATGAACTTGGCGAGTGCCGGATGGCCAAGGATTCCATTGTAAGGTAATGGAAAGTCGGCAACGTCAAACGTGACCCTCTCAGTCCTGAAGTTCAGCTCACTGCCAAATGTTACCGGCAACGTGATCTTTCCCTTTGGCTTGCTCCTTCCCGGGTTGATTCCTTGAAATATGCCGGTCTCTTCGAGCTCGCTGTCAGGGATCTGGAGCTTCTGGAGCACCACGGAGGAGATCAGGTTCAAGCCGGCCCCGCCGTCAACTAGCATATTAGTGACCTTGAGGTTGCGGATTGTTGGTGAAACCAACATCGGCAAGCACCCGACCGCAGTTATGCGATCCGGGTGGTCCTCAATATCAAAGATGATAGGCGTGCCGGACCATTTCAGAGGCTTGCGTGACTCGACGGGTGGTTCTGCTGCATTAACTTCCCGCACCCACTGCTTGAGCTGGCGGTGCGAGGCATGCAGAGAAGCACCACCGTCAACGCACAGGACCTCTGTGGCTTTCTGGAACTCCTGCTCATCAGTCTCCTCATCATCCATATCTTCATCGTCACCATCATCTTCATCCTTGTCGCGGCCGCGAGGAGGTCTGTCTCCTTGCCGCTGCTTGGCCTTGCCGCGGTGTCCTCCTCGGCCGGGACGTTTCTTGCCGGATCCACCAGCTCCTTCCTGGGCCTTCTCCTTGTCGCGCCGCTCGTATTCAGCTTTCTGTTGCTCAACAAGCTGCTCGACCCTCTTACAGTTCTGAAGATCATGGCCCTTGGTGCGGTGAATCTTGCAATACTGCTTGTTGGTGCCGTCCTGCTTGTCGGTGACCGCCACCTCCGCGGCAACCTCCTTGCCGGAGTCACCAGCTTTGGCTTCCTTGGCGCTACCACTGTTGCCGGACTGCTCGACAACTAGCACTTCTTTGCCTTTCCTCCTTCTGTTGTTCTGCCGCCGGTTTTTCCTTGTCGGGGCAGCATCTTCGCTGTTAGATCCTCCCGCTCCTATATTTTCTCCGGGGAGTCTCCTCCCTTCCTCAGCACACGCACACTTGTCGGCCAGTGCATATAACTCACTGACGTCCCTGATCTTGCACATCGCCATTTCCTCCCGCATCCTGCGGTTCCGCACGTTCTGATGGAACGCGCTGATCACCGCGGCAGGGTGGACGTCTGGGATGTTGTGCTGCACACTACTGAATCTCTGAATGTACTTGCGCAGGGGATCTCCTTCCTTCTGGGCGAGCAGATGAAGATCACTGTCCTGGCCATGAGGCTTGTGTCCGCCTGTAAAGGCGCCGACAAACTGATGGCATAGATCAGCCCAAGAGGATATGGAGTTGTCCGATAAGTGCATGAGCCAGGATCTGACATTGGGCTTGAGCACCAGCGGGAAGTAGTTGGCAAGGATCTTGTCATCTCGTCCCCCGGCAGCTTGCACCGCAATGGTGTAGATGCTGAGGAACTCTAACGGATGCGTCTTGCCGTCATACTTCTCCGGTACGTCTGGCTTGAAGTTCTTTGTACTGGGCCACTGGACTTGCCGCAGCTCACGAGTGAACGCAGGACAACCTACCACGTACGGCAGATCGCCTGGTTCCCCTGGCGCATGCATGTCAACAGAGGGCCCAGCGCGCTTGTCGGATTGACGTCGCGCTTCTCTTCGGCGCTCGATGCGGGTTCGAGCGTCTTCTTGTTGTCGATCATGAAGAACTTGGCGTTGATCGCGACGAGCTCGTGGATCTGACGATGCAGTGGAGTCACTGTCGAGGTGGATCCGACGAGTCGGCGATCTTGGCCTTCGGGGCGGTGATTGCATGGTAGTTGCACCTCCGCCTGTTTCGTCGCCACCGGCTCGCGTCCGGTGGTCCTGCCGCGGCGGCGACGCGCTCGGACGCCGTGGAGTGTCGCCGTTGGCGTAGCCGATGAGACTCTGAATGGTGGCTCTCCATTCGTCGATCTTGTCCGACGTCGGAGGGTAATCTAGGAGAAGTTTTGCTCGTGCCAAAACTTCTGCTGGAGTGGTGGGTAGCAGTGGCGGACGACGCGAGGAGCGGGACATGCTCGAACTTCTAACAATGTTAGAAGGAGCAGTATCCCGTCCAGGCGACCGTGCTCCGCTCGTGCCAGCACGCTGGCATGCATGCTGGTCTTGAGCGCCCCGAGATCCACCAGCTTGGTCTTGGGCTATCATGCGTATGGCACTGCTAGTGCCATGACACTGTTGATCTTGCGCCTCCTGAGAGTGGCGCGGAACATGTACAATCGCCGAGGTTTGTGCAGCCTTGTTCTTGGACCTGGCGGCATCATGAGCTTACTCGTCGACGTCCTTTCTTCCGCCAGCGTCCATCCCACCACTTGTTTGCTCCAACGGTGGCGAAAGTGACGTGGATGGAGCGGCTGCCACCGAAATCTTCTTCTTCGATGGCATGTGGATGAAGGGAATAAAGATCTAGCTCGTGTGAACGCCGGATCTGGTTCACGCAATCTCAACACCCCCTACTTGGCGCGCCAAAGATGTCGGGGAAACTGATCCACGAACACCTATGGGGCCGGCGGACCGGGCCCCTTTCGGTTCGACGGGGGGCGGAGGTAGCACGAAGAGCAGATCGAGGCGAGGCACACGAGCAGTTTACCCAGCTTCGGAGCTCTCCGGAGAGATAACACTCCTACTGCTGCTTGTCTGGTTGTATTATCTGGTGTTCTTGCTCTCGAGCGAGAGAGTGTGATGTTTTCTGGGCTACGAATGAATCGAAGCAAACTCCGAACCCCCTCTACGTTGCGCATGGGCCTCCTTTTATACGCTAAAGGGGTCACCGACAGGTGGCAACGCAGAGGAGGGTAAAAACGTAAAAAGCGAGGTAGTTGATACAGTTGCTTGTACAGTACACCCTACCTAACCCTGACGGCAGGGGACAAGGGCATTAAATGCCCGTCTGAGTCGCCCGAGCAGTGCAGAAAAGGACCGTTAGGGGCGCCACCGTTCGCCACGATGGCGATCTTGTCAGCTTCACATGCCACTGCGCACCGCTGGCTGCACAGCCTCCCGCCACGCGCGCCCGGAGAGGCCCCCAGAGCGACACGTTGGTGGATGCGCTGGAGCGTGGGCGCAGAGTGGCCGCCTGCCGCGGCAAGCGCCTTGCCGCTGTTGTTATCTCGCCGGGTCCAGAAGCTTGTCGCTCACCGGGCCTCGGGGTACCTTATTTAGTCTTCCCGGCAAGCTCCTCTTGCCGGGGCCTTGTTGCCTTGCCGGAGCGTGTGGCGCGTCGCGGCAATTTCGTTGGAGCGCCTTGGTTGGCCTTCCCGGCAAGCTCCTCTTGCCGGGGTCTTGTCTCCTTAGCTTAAATACTTTGTTCTTGGATGGTTCCAAGGGAACCTTGGGGGATCTTGGCGTTCGCCCGGCAAGCCTTTGCCGCGGGGTGCTGCAACTACCCGTGCGCAAGTTCGGGGTACTAGGGTACCCCTATTCTAGTACACCGACAACGGTAGTAGAGCGGTAGTAGGGTGATAACCCACAAGTATAGGGGATCACAGCAGTTTTCGAGGGTAGAGTATTCAACCCAAATTTATAGATTCGACACAAGGGGAGCCAAAGAATATTTGCAAGTATTAGCAGTTGAGTTGTCAATTCAACTACACCTGGAGATTAAATATCTGCAGCAAGGTGATCGGTAGCACAATAATATGATGGTTTTGATAGTAGCGGTAACAGTAGTAGCAACTGTAACAATGATAACAATGAATTTGTAGCAAGTGTAATAGTAATAATAGCAATAGTAACTTAGCAAGAGCAATATGTGGAAAACTCATAGGCATTGGATCGGTGAATTCGTTGGATGATATTCATCATATAACAGTCATAACCTAGGGTGATACAAAACTAGCTCCAGTTCATAAATATAATGTAGGCATGTATTCCGTAAATAGTCATACATGCTTATGGAAAGAACTTGCATGACATCTTTTGTCCTACCCTCCCGTGGCAGTGGGGTCCATAAGGAAACTAACAGATATTAAGGCACCCTTTTAGTAGAGAACCGGAACAAAGCATTAACACATAGTGAATACACGAACTCCTCAAACTACGGTCATCACCGGAAAGTATCACAATTACTGTCACACTAGGATTTACGGATCATAACACATAATAGGTGAATATGACTTGCAAGATCGAATCTAGAACATAGATATAATGGTGAAAACATAAACAATTCAGATCTGAAATCATGGTACTCAGGCCCTAGTGACAAGCATTAAGCATGGAAAAGTCATAACAACATCAATCTCAAAACATAATGGATACTAGGGATCAAGCCCTAACAAAACTAACTCGATTACATGATGAATCTCATCCAACTCCTCACCAACCAGTGAGCCTACAGAGGAATTACTCACTCTCGGTGGGGAGCATCATGGAATTGGTGATGGAGGGTTGGTGATGACGAAGACTGAAGATTCCCCTCTCCGGAGCCCTGAACGGACTCTAGATCTGGCCTCCCAATGAAGATCAGGAGGTAGCGGCGGCTCCGTATCGTAAAACATGATGAAACTTCCTCTCCTATTTTCCTCTCCAAAAATAGACATTTATGGAGTTGGTATTAGGGTCAGAGGGACACGAGGTGGGCACAACCCACCAGGGTGCGCCCTGGTGTATCGTGCCCAGCCAGGGCACCCCCTACGGTGGTTCTTGGTCCCAGTATGTTTTTTATATTCCGAAATAAATCTCCAAAAAGTTTCGTCCGAATCCGAGAGCTTTTATTTCTGCACAAAAACAACGCCATGGCAGTTCCGCTGAAAACGACGTCAGTCCGGGTTAGTTTCATTCAAATCATGCAAATTAGAGTCCAAAACAAGAGCAAAAGTGTTAGGAAAAGTGGATACGACACAGACGTATCAAGTCCCCCAAGCTTAAACATTTGCTTGTCCTCAAGCAATTCAGTTGACAAACTGAAAGTGATAAAGAAAAACTTTTATGAACTCTTTTGTTCTTGTTTACATAAATAAGCTTAAGTAGCACTCAGGTTTTCAGCAAAGATTATGACTAACCATGTCAACAAAAACTCTTAGAAATTATATTAACTCATATCAATAGCATAATCAACTAGAGAGCAATAATAAGATATATCAAATGCCAACACTTTGTCAAAAGAATCATGACATAATATGACAACAATGATATCCCACTAGCCCTTTCTGAGACCACAAAACATAAATGTAGAGCACCTCAAAAGTTCAATCAGCGACTAAACATTGTAATTCATGGTAGAAAAGATCCAGTCATGATTCATCCAACATTAACTATACACAATGCACGAGGATGACAATAGTGCTCTCAGGTCTGGCGCTTGTTTGAGAAGGTGATGACTCAACATAAAATTAAATAGGTAGTCCCTCTACAGAGGGAATTAGGGATTTGCAGAGGTGCCATAGCTCGGAGTTTAAAACAGAGATAAATATAATTTTGGGAGGTACACCCTTCCTGTCAATGTTACGACCAGGAGTTATCAATAGCTTCCATACTAAACACCTTAGCGGCGGTTCCCAAGCGGTAAATGTAAAGGTTTACTCCCCCTCCACCAACAAACACACTCCACGGCGAGCTGAATCCACGGGTACCGTCCATACAAACAACATTCCTGGGGGAGTTTTGTTTAATTATTTGCAATTTTTTATTTCGGGACTGGGCATCCCTATTACCGCCCCTCTCATGCAAGGACGAGTGAATAAACACCCATCGTGAGAATAACCCACTTAGCATGGAAGATACTGACCACCCCATGTCTCTCCATGATCGGTCCAGGCACACAAAATAGATGTTCATTTGAAATTTTAGAGGTGGCACATGCAAATTACTTGGAACGACAGGGTAATACCTCATATAGGTAGATATGATGGAATCATCTGGAATAACTTGAGTTTAAGGATTTTTATGCACAAGCAATATTCCCGCTTATTACAGGCGCAGGCTAGCAAAAATGTTGAGAAGCGGCGAGCTAGAGAGCGAAAACGGTCATGAACATGCATTATGCATAATCAACATTGAATACTAGCAGGAGTAGGATATGAACACCATGAACATAAAATATCATATACGCTATGTTGGTTTTGATTCAACTACATGCATGAACATGTGCCAAGTCAAGCTACTTGAAACATTCAAATGAGGATACCATATCATCATACCACATCACAATCATTTTAATGCATGGTGACACCTAAGATAAATCATTATCCACTCCTGGATACTTAAGCATGGCATGAGCAACTGTAATCTCTAATTGTCATTGCAAACATGTTTGATCATAATATGCTGAATCATGGATACTAGGTTAAAAATATTTACAACAACAAAAACAAGTTGAGTTCATACCCGCTTCTCTCTGCCACAGTCAAATCATCAAATATCGTCATTATTGCCTTTCACTTGCATGACCGAATGATATGAAAATAACAATAGTGCAAGAGTGTCGTGGACTAAGCTGGAATCTGCAAACATTTTATTCAAAAAGGAGAAGACAAGGTAATATGGGCTCTTTGTTAAATTAACAATAATGCATATATGAGCCACTCAACATTTTCATTGTGGTCTTCTCCTTGGTATGACTCAATAAAAAGAAAAGAATTTCAAAGAAACACAATGAAATATTTTTGGAGTTTTTAGTTTTTCTTGAAGAAAGCAAATTAGGGAAAACAAAAATGAGAAAAACTATTTACACGGGAAAGCTCCCAACAAGCAAAAAGAGGAATCCAGAAATCTTTTTGGGTTTTGTTTTAACACTATAACTAATTTAAGCTAGAAAGAAAAACCGAAAAGAAGCGAGGAATATTTTTGGGTTTTCTCAAAAAAAATCGAACACACAAGAAGAAAACGAGAAAATAAATCTAGCATGGATGATACAATGAAAAAGTGTGAACACCGACAACTGGAATGAAATGTGTGAACATGAATGTAATGTCGGTTGAAATACGTACTCCTCCAAGCTTAGGCTTTTGGCCTACCTCGGTAATCACCATCCACGACCTAGATAATAATCTGAATGATAGCTCAAGGAGGCTCTTGGTGCAGCCTCCATAGCCCGGCGAGCAGCCTCGACCTCCGCATTGTACGCGCGGTCTTCGTTCTCAAGGACGTAATATCTTCTCTTGTTGTGATAATCAAAGAGAACAGGTGCAGGCAAAACAACAGACACAATGGGTTATTTATTGAACCTCAAGTGTAAGTATAATTAACGATTGTGCCTGTAAGGAACTTATGGCGTTTCATGGCATCAAAGTCTAAGTATTGAGTGGGTAGGATGGGATCATCAGGCAGAGGTGTCACACCAACCTCTTTAGCTAAACAGGGAGAATAAATCCCACCATAAAAATGACCACTTTCAGCATTACGTTTCAGCCTCCGTGCAATGATTGCTCCCAGATTATAGCGTTTAATTCCAGTCAAGCTATGTGTATGAGGCTCAAGTGAGGAGCACATAGTGTGCTACAATCTTGCTTGTCCATGATGCATTTGCCATTAAGGAGTGCAAAGTAGTGGATTGATGGAAAATGGATACTTTTTATTCTATCTTGTGTCACTCTATCCTCTCCATAGCAAAGATTAATCAAAAATGACTCATACTCAGATTTTGGTAGTTCATCTAGCGAACCCCAATATGGAATTTTACAGGCTGCACAAAACACTAGAGGCATGGTAAATGGATGATCATAAAGGCTAAATGAAACTCTAGACTCATGAGGATGATATTTAAATTTCTTGGTAAAAGTTTCTGTGAGGTTGAGATGCTGAATGCACTTATCTTTGATGTAGGGCCAAGCTCAGCGTTGTGAACATAATGCACAAATTCTTCCTTAATACCTACACTTACCATGAAATTGTTACACAGCCATAGGCATGATGTGATAGCAGCGTCGGTGCAACAAACCCTGGGTCCATTGGCCAGACTGTGCAGACCAAGGACAAAGATTACGAGACCAAGATAAGACCAAGCAAGAGGGATCAATTCTTTGAAGGATCCAAGTGCAAATCAAGAAAACCTAGATGAGCCAGAGAAGCAAGATATAGCCAAGGAAAGAACCTCCCTTGCTGGGCAGGCGAGCCTGGCGAGGTTGGGTTTGCCCTGGAAACAAACTTCCAGATCATCCCGGCAGGCCTGTCGGGGCTTGCGGAGGCAAGCCATGCCACCGCTCCACCTCACGAGCGACGCAAGTCATAGATAAGTGTAGTGTCAATGCCCAAGGTGACTAAATGGTTGCTTTTCGCCACATGGAGCCACTTCCTACAGCAAACACCTCCATATGACACCCGTCCTGAGACGTGTCAAGCAAGCAGGCGCGAAGCTGGCAAAACAGCCCGGCAAGGGCTGCCGGGCATGCTATGATGTGACACTCGACGGTGCATTTATGCGCTCTGTCAGCCTACAGAGTTAGGTATGATAGCACTATTTTCTATCTAATTAGTATGTAATGACTTATTTGCCACTGTGGTGACCCCTTAATCTATAAAAGGAGGCCCATGGCAACCGTAGAAAGGGTTCGCAAGGTTAGCAAGTTTGGACCCTCACATATCCATACGCACATAGCCACTTCCGCCCCGAGGAAACCCTGCCGGGCAAGTGCGCTATGCCCACCACCACCTTTTCCACCATCAATCCACCAAAGCAGGAGTAGGGTTTTACGCCTCACGGTGGCCCAAACCTGGGTAAACTTCCCGTGTGATCTCTGCTGCACTATGCCATGCTTCTCCGCTCTTTGTGCAACGTGCCCATCCCCCCACCGAACCAAAAGGGGCTCATGTCCCCATAGGTGGCCGTGGATTCCCACAACATCTTTGGCGCGCCAGGTAGAGGGATCACTTGCACGAACCCGAGAGCGTCAGTAGCGCGTCATCTTCATCGCCATTTTCATCATCGGCGGCATCATCGACTATGGCACCCAAGAAGAAGCCCGAAGCTGCAAATCACCCGTCCACCTCAAAGGCTCCGCCACCCACGACCATAGACATCGGCGGGAACGCGGGGATGTGTGAGGATGCAGACGTTGCGGGGGATGTGGTCAGCGCAGGCGGCGTTGTCACCACCACCCCCGCGGCCGAAGTAGAAGCAGGAGGCATCGGGGAAGGACATCATCAGCAACATCCCAGCGGCCACGCTCCTTGAGGTACGGACGGAGGGATTATTTTGTCTACACCCTCTCTCCTCGCTGAAGGGCACAGCTACAGTAGTGGCACATGTTCTGGGGCATATCGCAACCCTCTGGCCGCCCCCGCTGCAGGCGTGACCGCAGGGCACGCTCCACCCCCGGAATGGGCCGACCCAGCTACTATGCCCAACGGAGCTGCTGGCCATCAAGCGCCTCTCCCGTGTAACCACGCCATCCAAGCGGTTGGTTCGCAATGACGCGGGCACGATGCGGCCTCTACCGGCACCATCAGGAGCCAAGCTACACTGCGGTCTACAACATCATCACCTATGCCAAGCACTACCTCGAAGGCCATGGCGCGGGCCCAGCTGCTGTTGAGATTTCCACCAACAGCCGATCAGATGGATGAGTGGCAAGCCACCATCCAAAGCCTGATTGGTTTCACCAAGGTGGGAGGATCACAGCAAGCTAGCCCGCCATGGCCTTCCCAGGCAATGGCAACAGCTCGTGCGGCTGGCCGTATGGAAGGGCCCACCCCCATGGTGCAGTCCCCACAACGGCAAGTAGCACGGGAGCCACGTAACCAAGAACTTGATGATGTCTTGATGGCCTCTTCCGATCCTCAAGCACGCCAAGCCCAATGGAGAGCCTCGGAGGACAGGCGGAGGGAAGGCACACGCATCATCATCAAGTGGCGCCGTGGCAACCACTGCCATCCCAATGGGTGCGATGGCCCCGACGTCGATGAGCCCACGCTCGGAGATGGCGGGTGCCTGCCTTTCGAGGTCGGGTGCCCTGCCTTCACCAGTGAGTTGCGGCAAGTCCGTTGGCCGCTCGCTCACACGTTTAAGCCAGAGATACCTGAGAAGTATGATGGGAGACTGAACCCGGAAGAGTTCTTGAGCATCTACACTACCGATGTTCAGGCTGCGGGGGGGAGAGATGAGAAGATGTTCGCCAACTACTTCCCTTTGGCACTCAAGTCAAATGTGAGGTCTTGGCTGATGCACCTGCCGGAGAACTCCATTTCAACCAGGGCTGGCCTGTGCCATGAGTTCGTCGGCACCTTCACGGGTGGCCATCAAGAACCAGGACAGTCTAGCGGTTTGCAGCTTCTCTAGAAGAAAGAAGGAGAGACTCTTCGAAAGTACTAACAGAGATTTAGTCGAGTCCAAAGAAATATTCCAGACATCCACCCGACAGCTGTGATAGCTTCCTTCCAATCCAACGTGCGCGACCGCAGGATAAGTTCTAAGATGAACGTTCGGTTTCCCAAGACTGTGAACACTACAAAAAAAGACACATCCGTGACATTTTGGGTCGAACGGATTTTTTTCCTGTCATACATATGACACTTCTATGACGATAATTGTGACAAAACCCGGTACCATCATAGATGTGGTGGGCTCCTACTTCTATGACAAAAAATCATGACAGAAAATGGGTTTTTCATCCTGGGCGGGCCGGAGACTCAGCTGCATGACATTCTTTGGGCCGTCCATGATGGAAAAAATCATGGTAGAAGCGAGGATGAGGAAAATTTCGGGGAGTTCCCGGTTACGGTGGGAGGTCAGGGGCCGAGCGATGCGCGTTTCTATCATACACCTACGCGCGTGTGTGCGAGGCATTGGATCTAACTAAACCCGAGCGAGGCATTGGGCTCTAACTGAACCCGAGCGATTGCACTGCAGGCTATGCGTTACTGAACCCGAGCGATTGATTGATGGCTGTTAATTGAACCCGATCGAGCGATTCCTTGACTACTGCTGCTAACTGAAGCCGATCGATTGGATGAACAGTGAGCGTTGTGGGGGGGGGGGTTGGATGAACAGTGAGCGGTGGGGGTGGATGCAGGACCCCGTGGCGTTGCCTATAGATGAACATGATGACCCCGTGGACGGCTGGATGAACAGTAGGCAGTGAAAGGGTGCCCGTGGAGGGGTGGTCAAACAGTAGCCGGTGGAGTAGCGCGCGGTGGAGGCTGGATGAACAGGAGCCCGTGGAGGCTAGAGGAGGTCGACGGTGGAGATGAACAGTATCCCGTGGAGTCCCGTTTTGCGGTACGCCACACCCCTCCCGATGAACATGACCCCCATTTCGTCCATAGCGCTCCAACACAAGTTCGTTTCGTCCGTAGCGCTCCAACACAAGTCCGTTTCGTCCGTTTTGCGGTACGCCACACCCCTCCCGATCAACAAGACCCCCGTTTAAACCGTAGGAGGTCCGTTTCCTCTGTTTTGCGGTACGCCAGACCCCTCCTGATGAACAGGATCCCGTTTCGAACATGGCCAGTCGAACACAAGGCCGTTTCCTCTGTTCTACGGTACGCCACGCCTCATTTTCATCGCCTGTTCCGTCCAAGCCCTCCCGATGAACACGACGACGCATTCCATTCCGACCCAGCTGGTTGGCTCCCATGCATTCCATTGCCTCTCGATGAACACGACGCATTTCGTTGCCTCGCCATGAACACGACGCATTCCGTTGGCTCTCCATGAACACGACGACGACGCTGTTTCTCCGTTCCGACCCAGCCATGTACACGAGCCCTGGCCGTACGTATGCGCGAGTAGGCATTCGAGACCCCGCCCGTATGTACGTACGTGGCCGTATTTTCTTTCTTGCACCCTGGTTGTTGTACGTACGTGTACATGCTACATGCGCGCCTCTACTACGACACGTGCGTGCCTCTACATCCACCAGTATGTACGCACACGTTCATGACTAGAATGACAACGCTACGTACGCTTCGACCAGGTGGGTCCCGACTGCCAGGCACTTCCTTGCGTGCAAAGATGTAGCTGGTGGGTCCCAACAGTCAGGGGGGCAAATCGTTTTTTTCAGATGCACTTCCTTGCGTGCAAAGATGTAGCTAGTGGGTCCCAACAGTCAGGGGGGCGATTCATTTTTTTTTGCCCGGACGCACTTCCTTGCGTGCGAAGATGTAGCTGGTGGATCCCAGCAGTCAGGGGGGAACGTTTTTTTTGTGAAATACGGTGGCCCGTCCGGTGGGTCCCTACTGTCAGGTGGAGGAATAATTATTTTGCACGTAATATGGAGGCACTTCCTTGCGGCTGCCGTGGACCCAACTGCCAGCCTCTCCATGTATAGTACTCTTCCGATGCAAGTTGGTCATTGACCACATTGACCACGTCGCTCCGAGAGCACCACGACGATGGACGACGACGAGGCCTAGGAAGGGGACAATGCGGAGTCGGGGAAGACGTGGCAGTGGATGCCCACGCGTAGAGGAGTATGAGGGTTCACTCGTTCGGCTGCAGTGTGAGGCTGCCGTCGCCATAGAATAATAGGGGGTGTGGGTGAGTGGAGGGATGGCCTGGCCAGTGGTGGGAGTAGTAGGGGGCGGTGAGGCCTCCGCAGCATCATAGCCAGCCATGGGAGGCAGGAGCAGGCGGCATGATCGGTGCTGCTTTGGGCGGCTAGAGCAAGAAGACCAGAGGTTGAAGAAGCACGATGGCCGTTTGATGGATATCGTACGGTCACTACAGCTAGAATCGTTCATATTGACTAAGTTGACAAAGCCCTCCGTCCCTGTCAACTTAGTGGGCCCACAAGTCAGCCTCCGACCAAGGTGGGTACCATCTAGCAGGGGGAGTATTCATTTTTTCTGCTTAATAAGGAGGCACTTCCGGTGGGTCCGAGCTGATAGCGGGGGGAATGTTTTTTTTGCGAAATACGATGGCCCATCTGGTGGGTCCCAGCAGTCAGGGGGCAAACGTTTTTTCGCAAAATACGGTGGCCCGTCTAGTGGGTCCCTCCTGTCAGTTGGAGGAATGATTATTTTCCGCATAATAAGGAGGCACTTACTTGCTGCGGCCGTGGACCCAGCTGTCAGACTCTCCACGTACAGTATACTTCCGATGGAAGTCGTTCCTTGACCACGTTGACCACACCGCGTTCTGTTGCATGCATGCGTCCATGGGCGTGGTGCGTCCCCACTGTTAGCCTCTCATGTACAGTCATCTTCCTATGACTCTCGGTTGTTGACCACGTTGACCACACCGTGCCGAGCGCACCCAGACTGGAACGACCCGGAGATGGGGAAGACGGGGCAGTGGAGTCGCAGATGGAGAGGAGTGGGAAACTTCACTGGTTCGGGTGCACGGCAGCACAGCCGCGGTGCCACCCACGGGAGACAAGAGCAAGAACAGAGGTTGAAGAAGGAGCATGGCTGTTGGATTAACATCCAACGGTCCAACTGCTAGAATCATTTGTTGATTAAGTTGACAAAGCCGTGCATACACGTCCTCTTAGTAGGCCCACATGCCAGCCACCAAATCTGACGGGTCCCAGCTGTCAACGGGATGAATAATTTTTTTCACAAAACAAGGAGGCACTTCCTTCCGTGCGAAGATACAGCCGGTGGGTCCCAGCTGTCAGGTGGAGGAAACATTTTTTCCAGCTTAATAAGGAGGAACTTTCCTTGCGTGCGACCATGGACCTCGTGGGTCCCAGCCGTCAAGCTCTCCATGTACAGTCCTCTTCCGATGACTCTCATTTGTTGACCATGCCGCACCGAGCGCAGCGAGGCGGTGGACGACGGTGAGGCCCCGGACAGGAAAGACTCAGAGATGGGAAGACGCGGCAGTGGAGTCGCAGATTAAGAGGAGGAGAAGGGTTATAACTGGTTCTGTTGTGGCGTGGGGCTGTAGCGTGTGGAGAGTAACAGGAGGTGTCGAGGGGTGGAGGGATAGCCTGGCCGGCGGTGGGGTAGCGCTTCGCAGCAATGCGTGCTAAGTAGAGCCGCTAGCCGCCGGAGGCTGGACCAGGTGGTCCCGACGATGCTGGAGGAAGAAGACGAGAGATTGAAGGTGCATGCCGGCCGTTGGATATAAATCCAATGGCTGTGGATGACACAATCATTTGTTGACCAAGTTGACAATGCCCTGCATAGGCTTCGACCTATTGGCCCACATGTCAGCCTACAAAAATGTGGCATATATTTAACCCATGTTGTCTATAATGTACAGTCCATTTGCTGGGCTGGGTGAATAAATAATTTCGCGTCAATCCGGCCCATTTATATTTTCTAAGAAACCCCAGCCCGTTTGCACCTCCTTGAAATACACGTATTAGGTGGGCTCGTTATATATATAATGTTATGTTAGAAGGAGCAATTAATATCAAAGAATAAACCGGAGAGGCACATTATATATATATATATATATATATATATATAATTAACAAATTAGCGAGCTATTGCTCAAAAATAAAAATGAGCGCGCTATTATTAAATTGGTCCTTAAAATCTTTGCAAGCTTTTGTACGCAATCACCAGGATTTTCCTTGTGTGTGAGTCAAAAACAACCAGGATTTTAATTGCCAACTTCCGTTAAACATTTACTTTTATAAGTCAATAACACGTGGGTGTTTTTATAATGTATATACAAGTCTCTATAAAATATACGATAATAGTAATAATGTAAATATATATAATGTGGTTAGAAGGGAAAACATAAATTGGACAGAACATTATTATTCTTATATATAGATAAATAGAACAGAGACCTACGTTTTATTAAAAAAATACATTGGGCTGCCGATCTTTAAGAAAAAGCCCATAGGCCAGTATGGACCTCAAAAAATAAGTTGATACCACTGTCTCTGTATGTCGTGGGCTACGCATGTTAAAATACAAAACCTAGGCCTAGCTGATACTTGTTCGCCCTCTGAAAAAAAATGATACCAGATCCCCGAGCGAACTGGATTAAAGAGGGGGCCAGCGGCACGACTGAAGAAGCACATCAGGAGAGATTTTTTTTCTTCAGCGGATGGCTCTCGATAGCGTTTTTTTACTTGCCTCTGCACCATACAACTTGTATTTTTAGCCTCCCAGTCCGTCATGGTGGACCAGCAGCCCATTTGCTGAGCGGGCCAACCAATAGAAACCAGCACTCGATTTTTCATCAAGCCCCCAAAACAACGCAATACTATGTTTGTTTTGAGGCCGAAAACATTGACAGGGGTTGAGCGGGGGAGAGGGGAAGACAGAGTAATAAAAAGATTAAAAAGAGTTGATGCACCGTTGCTACCCTAACAAAGCAGGTGCAATTCTTCTCGGGAAGAAGGTGTGCCGTTGACACCCACACGTCACATACCCCACAGTAGGCATACTAACAAGTTCACACACAAATACAACAGAAAAGGTAAACATTCGTATCAAACTCAGGTTCACAGGACACGTTCATATTCATAGCCAACATTCACTATCAACAACTCAAAAGATTCATATATACACAAGCTCAGCATATCTATGCATCCAAATGATTGATAGATCACACGACAATATTCATACATAATTAACAAAAAGATTCAGATATACACATGTTCAGTATGTTTATGCATCCAAATGATTGAGATCACAACCAATATGATCCATGGACGAACTTTAATTACCTAGGGTACAGACTGGTAAATGGTGTTCACTCGGAGGTACTTCTTGCTAAAATTAGTTCTTGTACGAGTAAACTTTTGAGTACATAAGAGGCAGCACAGACAATCTGAACTTTGCTTGTAGGTTTATCCTCAAATAGTGGCCTCGTGCCGAGGGAGGTTTGAGAAACTTGGCCAGTACTTTCATCCAACTAGTTTATTGGCTCATCTTG
Source organism: Triticum aestivum (assembly GCF_018294505.1). Taxonomy (NCBI): domain Eukaryota; kingdom Viridiplantae; phylum Streptophyta; class Magnoliopsida; order Poales; family Poaceae; genus Triticum; species Triticum aestivum. The sequence goes on along the minus strand of NC_057795.1, from coordinate 365,927,316 downwards.
GTCCTGTATCTCGAAAAAATTCTACATTGCAGACGAGAAAGGAGGTGGTTGAGAAAATGAACCACCCAAATTTTTTGTGCAGTTCAACTGAAATGGAGCATCCTTAGCGTGCAGACTGATTAAGTGCCAGATGAATATACGCATCAACCAACTTGTCTGGAATCTTTAGACTCCATGCCATATAGTTCGCTACCATATGTGCCGATAACCAAAATGCACAAGTTGGGACCAAAGACTAGACTGCATTTTTCTGGGCTATGCACCAAGCAATATTTTTGGCGTTCACTCTCCTAATACTTGGAGTTTGACAATTGGTTGACGCTGGTTGGTACTCGAATGAATATAGGCACTTTTTCTTGTCAACATCGATGCTTGTCTAAGTGAACTTTGGAGTACATAGCAGCAACATAAGTACCTGTCCATCTGATCATTTTGTGCAGTTCTACTAAAATCACCCGATGTAATGATTTGCCTGCGAGTTCAGGCTCCAAATTACTCCTTTATGAAATCGGCAAACAGTAGCACAATACCAAATTACCAATACATATGACAAGCACAATAATCAGGATAAAGACCAGTACCAACCTGTGTGAGGTAGCATATCAATTACTATTTCCTTTGAGTGGAAGCTGAGATAAGCGAAGCAACTGATAGCGAAGGAAGAAAGCAAGCCGAGATTAGCGACTGACAGGAAAGGACGGAAGCTATCGAGGCAATGAAGCACCCAAAGTTTTTGTGTAGTTCCACCAAAATCGAGCATCCCTGTTGGCACATATATTGAGAGAGTGAGATTACTGTAATAGTGGGACTAGTTGATGAAACATACACTAACAAATAGAAGCACCGTCATTATCTTAATGGGTAAAGTTAGCAACATAGTAGTCTTGCTTAAAGAGAGGTATTAGTTTATTTAATCAGTGCCAATTAGCTCAACACTCAAAGCATTGCCATTTATCATAGGTTGCAAAACTTTAACGTGCAAAGATAAAGGAGTTTCTCATGACAGTAGCACGATACAAATAGAGATGATAGCAAACTAATATGGATGAAGGCCTTAGGCCCGTACCAACATGAGAAAAAAAACTTATTCATGTAGTCCCATAAGAGATGATAAAGCACTCACTGGAATCACACAATAGTATATATTTTTGTGCACTTCAAATGTATGGTTGAAATCACTCTTGTTTACCAGTGCTGAGATTATATCGAGAGATTATCAAGAACTTCCAGCAGAGTTAAAGCACTGGCTGGGATACAGTTCATTGTATTGTCTTGTGTAGTTCCACTAAAATGTATGATTGGCACAACATGATCCCTCTTTGCACAAGTAGGAACAAGGTGAAACCTTCATTAGCTTAGTGAGAAAGGATAGGAAGACATTAGCATATTACTCAAACAATAGCATCAAATTCATGATGGACAATACGCAAAACATTGCCTCATTGAACCAATGGCAATAAATTGACATGCAAAACAATAGCACTATTATGTCATGACACTAATAATATTCCCTCCCTGCCCCACCACATGATTCACCTCCATAGACAAACATACACATGTACATGATTCAGCATAGGGTCCTACTAAAGATTTGTTTAACTCCAACAGGAAAATTAGGCAGTAATAAATTAGTGGTACTTAAGTACTCCTAGTTAATTAAGTGAGACAGCAGAAGTGGAAGGGCTCCCTGGAGGATCGTCTCACATGTAAGGTAGTCATTGCCGAAGCCCATGAATGGCCTCGACTGAGGCCTCTAGTTTCAGCAAGATCACCTTGGCACTGTTTATTCTTCTTCTTCTTCCTCTTCATGCTCTGTTTCTCTTTCTCCTCACCAGTTGGTGAAACCAAGTACATGATTGGCCTTCTAATTCAGAATTGGTTTTGTCAGTGAGGGAGTACAAGTGTACTAGAAAAAATAAGCATTATTTTCTCATGGCAGTCGAAAAATAGAGGTGAACACATGCATTAAATATCATTCTTACCTAAAGGAAGGTTATGGCGCCAATATGGATGATGACGATTGGAACACAGATCTCCCTTTGTGCAGTTCCACCGAAATGAACCAACTGTTCCATTTTGACATTCCAGTTAAACATCACAAAAGTCACTTCTTTTAAGAAGAGTTTTGTGCAGTGCACCGAAAGGTCACAATAGCAACCAGGTGAATTGGATATCCCTATTTGCACAAAAAGGTACAGAGGAAACAATCAGAGTCTCAAACAATTACAGGCAAAAACATTTGGCTAAACTTGTCATGGCTTATAACAGTGGCATGGCTTCATTTTTACCAGGGACATTAGATTAAGAACAGTTAAATATTTGGTATAAGGGCATGGGACAGTGGGTGCACCAACAGTCCAGCACCATGTACGTAAACATGGGCATAAAGTGGCGATTCATAGTTTGTTGCCCCGAGAAACAAACATCCAAGAAACATATCTGGCTTGGTCCCATTTTTGTTCACTCTAGCCACCTACTCCTATGTGTGGATAGCTAATCTAGTCTTGGTCATACCACTGTGTACAATGTTACCCCTATATTTCCCTTTTCGACCAAGAGACCGGTTGGATGACTAGTATGTACTACTTTCACCCCCTTTCCTTCCTGTTTGTACCAAGTCCGACGTACATACTAAATTCCCCCACCCCCACTTTATTTCTTGTTTGAACCAAGTACTCCCTCTGTCCGGAATTACTTGTCATCAAAATGGATGTGTCTAGAACTAAAATACATCTAGATGCATCCATTTCAATGACAAGTATTTTTGGACGGAGGGAGTACAAGATTCGACTCCATGAAGTAGCTTTACCTCTAACAATAGAAGAAAAAAAGGTGACGTTGGACCATCCGATCGAGAGGGGCTGAGAGGTAGAAAATGATGCACATGCACCGACATAGCGAGCTGGGGAAGTAGAGCTAAGGCGGTTTCAAACAAAGATATACGTGAAGGTCATCGGGATGTGGATAGGTGGGTGGCGGGAGGCCGGATCCGCCCACAGGCAACGACGAAGGGATCGGAGAACCTCCCGCGCCGGCGCTCAGCCAGAGATAACGGTGCGGACGGCAGTGGGTCTCCTCCCTCGCTGTCGACGATGACCTAAACGCCGCCCCTCCTCCCCTTCACCGACGGAGGGGGATACGTCCAGATCTGTAACCAGCGGTGAGGATAGAAAGCCAGTGTTTTTTGAAGGGAGAAAGACAGTGTTACTAGCCCTATCTTGTTTAGATCTGGAGAGGATGAGAGTGTGTGAATAGAGCAACCGTAGCAAGCAAGTGCGGAGGCTCCGGCCTATATATACGTAGTGGGGTAGTTTTCCTTTTTCACTCCATCAAAACAATCGTTTAAAATTGTTTACTACTACATGCCAGGTCGCGGTTTTTTTAGTTGTTGATTGTTTTTTTGAGATAGCTACCCGCTTGTTCCAAGTGATGTTACGATGTGCCAGGTCGCACTTTGTATCGTTCAAGTCTGGTACTACAAGTCCCTCCATTAAATTAATAACCACCCCCCTCGTAAAAATTGTGAACAAGCCCATGACTAAAATTAGCGGAAACGTGGGTTGCCCCAACATGCATTATTATTTATATTTTCTACTCCCTCCGTTCCTAAATATAAGTCTTTTTTATTAGTCACACCTAAGACAAGAATTTTTTATTAGCAGTGAACCCCACATGTCATAGACACAAAAATTGTGGCAAGATTCCCTTAGGCAAGCCAAAGTGTGTCTAACAATTTGAGCAACTCAGGTTAGGTAAGTGTGGGAAAAATAATGTGGCAACATAAGAAAAACATAGTCACAATCCAAATAGCCCCATAATTTTTTGTGACATGCATGAAAATTTGGTTAGTTAAATTTATAGTCAAAATTTGGCAAGGTGCATCAAATCAACACATGCAAGTATCAAAAGGAAAGTCACGGCATGCATGCATGCGTTTTACTCCCTCCGTTTCCAAATATAAGTCTTTTTAGAGATTGCAATAAGTGACTACATACGAAGCAGAATATGTCTACATACGAAGTAGTCCATTTGAAATGTGTAAAAAGACTTATATTGAGTGCAGTGCTTTGATGTGTGTCAACTCGTACAAGACCAAGAAATTTGATTACTACAATGCCCTCTCCCTCGCGGACTGAGCTCCGGTGCCTTAACTGCACCTGCCTTTGGCTGCATGACAAGAGGGCCAACCACCTATTGGGCCCACTTGTCATAGACGCAAAGGCAGGAGCAGTAAGTAGAAGCTTTTGCTACACGCTATCCCTCCCGCACGAGGTGGACGGACATGCAACAGTGGATTCGATACTGTAGAAGTAGGAGTAACATCATTGTTCATCTTCTCGAAGAGGCGAAGAGCCAAGCGCAACCCGAACGTGGCAGTTGCGAACGCTCGCGTGGTGTGGTGCCTTGGAGCACGCATATACTAGCCAGGCTCTTGCATGAGATTTGCTATTGTTTAACAATTAAACTCCATCATCCATTGGTTGATACTCATTCTGCATAGGTCCACGTGCTTAGCACCACTTCCTCCTGGGGTCACCAATGTTTATTTGCTAATTAATAGCATTGCATGCAATGAACTAGCCATTGCAAGTCATTAAAAGCATGCACACCTCTCATCTCTTATTGGTTGATATGTCAAGAAACAACAAACAAGGTAGAAGTTAATGCACCACACCTAAGTGTTTTGGGACTATTTGGTTTTCGTAAGATGACTCACACACCTAGACGGAGGGAGTAGTATAGCCCTGTAAACCAGAGAGGAGAATTTTCCTTTCTAGAGATTTCAACAAGTGACAAGACTACACCGCGTGCAGTACTCCCTCCCTTCCGGTTTATAGGGCTCAAATCTCAAATCTCATGAACCAAGGCATTTTGCGATTGGAGGAATGTATCTTGTACTTTACGAAACTACCCTAATTAAACTCATGCATTAATTACGTAGTTCTCTCGTTTTCCTCTCCGCCTTGGTCGCGGTGCACAATATTGAGCACTCCTATATGACTAGCCGCTCTATCTACATGTGGGACATTTCAAAGCATCCGGGCCCGCGTGCCATCCACAAAATTACAGCGAGGTGCTACAGTTGAGACTCACTTGTCACCCTGGTGTGGCCGTCATGACCCGTCATATCACAAAACCCACACCTTTACCAGCAGTGGTAAGGTGGCCTCCAAGTTGGACTGGACGAAGCAACCATCATTTCACTGGAACGCTTGTTCAAGCCCTTTCTTCCCTTTCTTGAAGAAAACCTCACTCCAAGCTACTCACTTCTGCCATTTCTTTTCTGTACCGACGAAAGAAAGGTGGGCGAATCAGTTATGCTGCTATATTTTCATTCCAAGAATCTTCTTTTTGCGAAGCACCGACCGATTCTCACATCCTATTCTTTTCCCGTTTTCATTGCGATTGTGGTTTCCTTTCGATTGCTTTTTATTTGTCAGTTCATTCATGGATCCTGGAGCACTAGGCAAAGAGTTGCCGGCGGACAACCCACTGGAGACAGCGAACTCTAGGAAGCGAGCACCGACCAACGAGTTGACCATGTTGGCGGGCCAACCCATGGAGACGAAGAACTCCAAGAAACAAGCACTGGCCAAAGAGTTGACGACGTTGGCGGACGAACTCCTCAAAGAAAGTTGGAAGAACAGCAAGGGCCCCACCGTGCCTACCCCAGGAACTCTGATGGCCACCTATGCGAGGCTCAAGGCCGAGTTTGAGGAGATAGTCGCCGTTGAGAAGCAGTATTCCCCTGGCAAGGTGATGGCCCCCATCGAGGACAAGGAGATGGCCTCCGGAGGGATGAGATCCCCCGGTGAGCTGCACAAGGTAAAAAATAATGGCTTATTACATTAATTGTGGCTTCTGATTATTTGCAATGTGCTTGCTAATATGTTAGGGTTGTGCCGGTGCCAGTGGACGTCCTTGATGATTCCGATGTCGCGACCCGTCCTGTTGGCATCGCCCCGGAGATAGACTCTGATGCCGCTGTCCATCCTGTGGACATCACCCCAGAGATCGATTCCGATGTCACGGTCAGTCCTATGGACATCTCCCTAGAAATCGATTCCCATGCCGCTGTCCGTGCTGTGGTCATTGCCCGAGAGATCGATGACAAGAAATAGTTGGTCGCGCTAATCCTTCAGGGTAGTTTGCATTGCCCTGTGTTTAATTACCAGAACGATGCGTGTTATCAAACCATCTTAGGGCTAGTGCACTATCTTGTGTGGGCGATACTTGCTACTTTTGTTTGATAGTGAATCATGCGATGAATCATGCGAACCCTCTCCGAGTTATGGAAACAAATGTATCCTCACCAGCTTTTGATGTAATATATGGCATGCTTAGATGTAAGTTTGAACTGTTTATCATATCAGCAGGGCTTGTCTGATGATTCTTGGTGTTAGTAGGCTAGCTACTATGCGAGCTATAGTACTTGCAAAACACTCACCGAAGAGAAATGTTGGGGCTGATGAGCTCGTGGTATGCTTATACTTATCCCTCGTCGATCGACCAATAGCCCTAGCTCCTAAAATTGTAGGCTTAGCGATCGATCAGACAATAGTCGACACAGATACATTCAGGCCTCATTTGGTTCATAGGGTAGGAAAATTGTAGCAAAAGTACAGAGAACGTGCAACACAAAATCATAGCAGTGAAAAGACGTACTCCCTCCGTTCCAAAATAGATGACCTAGGCGGGCTAGTTTGGCCTAGTGGGTTTCAGTGATATGACGTGGTACAGTGTCGTCCAGTCTTCGCGTGTGGTAGCAGTATTGCGGATACAGTAAGTTTTCTTGAAGAAGTGGAATTCAACGAATTCATGATGGAGTCGAAAAAAAACGAAGTCATGATGGTTCCTTCGTCCGAACAACTTACAGTGGGAAAGGTTGGGCCTGCAATACGACCGGGGTAGACCAGGATAATTTTGTGCATGGCAGGTGGACCAGGATGGTCGACGTTCCACATGTCGGCGAATGAAAGTATTCTTTCTGATATAGAGGACGAGCAACGAGTATTCATTGTTTATTTTTGATGAAAGCTATTGTCTCCACTGTTACGACGGAGGAGTGTGAAATATGGAAGCCCAGTGAACTTGGCATGTGCACCACTCCCTCCTTCCTCATGTAATGCCCAGGTTACAACTTTTTCTCACTTTCTCTCTATCTATTTCCTCTCAAATGTTTTTTACCTTTCTTTTTTAGACACAATTGTTTTTATGCCTTTTTTTTAGAATTAATTTTTTTATACCTAGGAGCATGTGTAGAGACGGGCTCTTGCAGAGCCCACTCCTTGACTTTGTCAATGCCTCTCTCTCCTCCACATAAGGAGTACTACTTGCTATGCATGCATGCGGCGGGCAGCAGGCGTCTTGAGGGGCCAGGGCGGTGAGATCGGGCTCCAGAAGCGGTCCGGACTCCAGCATGGCCCACCTCACATTATCACCATATATTTCTTGGAATCCGTGCGCAGCGGGCGGGCGATCTCTTCTCCCTCCCCCGTTTATCTCTTCTCAGCCGACGCTCGTCAAGCGATTTGATTTCGGCTATCAGCGGTTTATTCAATTACGGTCCCACATGTCAGTGAAATTGCAAGACAACGCGTGTCCCCTCTGGTGAGCGGCGTGCGAGCCGGACTGTCGGGGGTGCGACACGTACGAGTCGTAAGTGTGCCGCCTTTTCCTTTAGAACTTGCGAAGCGTAACATTTTCGCGCGATCGATCGATAGAAATCTAGAACAAAATGATGAGGGCGGTGCTTTCCCACTTGTTAGGCGGGCTAGTTCGAGTGATATGACGTGCTACAGTGTCGTCCACTTGCTCCATTTTATGTAAGCAAGAGTTTACACTCTTACGCGGGAGGAGTGCGAAACACCGCGGATCTGATTTTGATCGAGGGATAACTGTTCCCTGCCAAATAATGGAGGACTGTTAGTGATTATAGCATGATAGTTAGGGCATCTCCAGCGCTGGCCCACAAATTTACACCGACATCTGTCTGAGGACACTGATGGATGCCATCCGATGCTGCCCGCATACCTTTCGACAACTATATGAACTAACCGGATGAAATTCGTGCAAACAAGGCAAATTTCAAATTAACCGGATGAAACTAATTACATTTCGAAAACTTTTCCTACAAACTGGATGAAATTCATTACATATTTCGCACAAACCATACTAAAACCTACTGTAAACCTAATCTAAAAGATCGCTGGCGCCCGACCACCATGTCCGGCCATGAACCCGAGAAAGCCGGCAATTGCCTTTGCCTCCTCCTCATCCTCCTCGATAACCTCCTCCTTTGGAGCACAAGGTTCTGAAGATTTCCGCCTCCACGTCGCCGTCAAGCGATAATCGGTCGCCGATGTTTACCCCACCAAGCTTGGCATCGACTGAGTGGAGTAGCGGTGGCCTTCCTGGGATCAGAGCAGCGGTGACCTACCGTGTACTACTCTTCCTCGTTGCCGGCTGCGCCCGCACACGCGCGCCGGCTTCGTGGTCGTGGCGGCAGAGGGCGGCCGGGGAGGGGGGGGGGGGTTGCCGGCGATCTCCTTCGTTTTCTCCTACGACAGTACGTCGAAGAGAGCTTTGGAGCGCGCCCAGAGCGGAGCCGCCGATGTCCCTCATATGCTCCTGCGACAGTACGTCCAAGAGAGCTTCAGAGCGCCAGGAGGCCATGGTTGGAGTGGTGCCGACAGAAGGAAGGGACCGGAGGAGAATAAGTGTGAGTCTTTGGCTATGGCTGGGAGCTGGGGCTCAAGTTAATATAGCGGGCGAATGGCTATCAGCCGCGGTAGACAGATGGACAACTGGCGCCGGAGTAGGTTCGTCGGGCGTGAATGCGGACGCTGCTTCAGTGACTTAACTACAGATGTGTTGGGTTACTGACATGTGGGCCCAACGGGCATCTGGCCCGCATGTCAGTGACACACCAATTGCACCTGCAGTTAAGTCCGGTGAATGCGGCATTGACATTCTGGAGAGACGGTGACCATTTCAGGTGGGAAGCGCGCGCTAGAGATGGAAGGGGTTTCGGTGTGCGGTGGCACTAAGATCGGCCGCTCACAATAGTACATACTCCGTACCATACTACCATAGTACCCTCTCTAGCTAGGCTGTTTTATAGACTGTCGTTGTGATGGATGATATACATGAGCAAGGCGCTCCGGGTATGACCGTTGGTGTTGAGCCAGGTGAATACATGCTCGGCGTTCACGTAGGCCTCCATCAAACGTCTAAACAGTAATGTCAGGCACCGCCGGGGCGCGCAGGTGATGGGCTTGCCGTTTGCGTTGCGCCATGAGCAGGACTTTGATTTAGAGGGCGACGTGCATGCAATAGCATGCTTTGACAGCGTGAGCGTGAGTGTCTGACGCGAAGTATTTCATTTTCATTTGGCTGACAAGGGTGCGTTGCAGTGATGAGTCCGTGGTTTGATTCCCCACATACGCATAATTTTGGTTTTTACAGTATTTCTTTCTCCATTGACAGGTAGGCCCACGTAGATAGATAAACAACACGAGCTGATGAGGTGCATGCGGACTGTTTGACTGGTCAACCAGACAAATACAGAGCTATACGCTGAGCCAGTGACCGTATAATCACCATATCTCGTATACAATGATCAAAGTGAGCTATCAAGACAAGTTCGATGACCACCAATGCATTTTACTCGGTAATAAATGACCAGGGTTGAAGGGGAATCCAAATTTCCTTCGTCTTCTGTCCTTGAGCTCTTGACAAACCAATGCACTATACGTTTGTCCGGCCACTCCACCCCAGAGGTCTCACCAAGCGTTTTTCATGCCACCGCGCCGCACACTAATCGGTAAGGCAATGATGGTATCCCGCCGCGCCGAGTTCCTCGCCGCCCATGACCGCACACAAAATGGTAGGGAAGCGATGGCATCCCGCCGTGTCGAGTTCATCACCGCTCGCGACCTCACAACTATGTGGGAGGAATTTGAAGATGCCAAGGCCGAATGTGCGGTAGAGCAAGAGGCGGCCAAAGCCGCACAGAGGGAGCAGAAAAGTCAGAAAGCACTCAAGAAAAGAGAGGCCCGCCGCCGCAAGAAAGAAAAGGACGCACACGCTGCTGCGGAGAGGTCGGCAGAGATCCAAGCACGGTGGGGTGTCGCCGACAAAGCCGGGAAGGAGAACGATGGCGTCTGGCCAGCATGTGAGAAGTAGTAGTACTAGTAGTTAGTGTGTGTGTCCGTGTCTGAGTACGAGCATGTACTAGTACTACTAGTTACTACTGTAGTTTTAGAGCAAATTACCAGTACATTAGCCTAGACTAAATGGAAAAATTCATATCCTATGCATCAAATGACATCTCTTTCTCTGTAGGAATTGAGATGCATCTCATCTCACTTCCTATGATTTTCATATTCCTATAAAATTCCTATCCTATGAACGAAAGGAGGCCTCTGTTTGAGTAACTACTGTAGCTAGTAGTACTGCTGGTACAGTAGTTTTCTTTAAGAAGCGGAATTCAACGAAGTCATGATGGTTCCTTCATCCGAGCAACTTCATAGTGGGAAGTGGGCCTATGATTTGACGGCTCATTAGTCACTGTTACTGCGGCGCGATGACCTGGGTGACTCTCCCTTGGAGTTCTGCGTGCATGGCAAGTGGACCAGGATGGTTGACGTCCCACATGTTGGCGAACGAAAGTATTCTTTTCGATATCGAGGAGCAAGGAAACCGTGTGGTATAGTATCACTGCTGATTGGTTCTAAAAAAATAGTATCACTGCTGATTTATAATTATTTTTTATTTCTGATGAATGCTAGCGTTTCAACTCTTATGATGAAGGGTGCCAAACACGGCACGTGCTGGATGTCCCACACATCAGCGAAAGGAGTGGGACATGAACAGCGTGGTAGAGCCCAGCGTAAAAAAACAGCGTGGTAGAGCGTCTCCACTTCTTCCACTTCTGGGTCGGAGACCACACGTAGTAGTACTTAGTGGTATGAACGATACAAAGTGCGACCTGGAGAGAAAGACATGTCTAGTTGGAAGGTCTCGTGGCATACAAGTATACAAATATAAAAGTTAATATGTGCATCCAACTAATATAATAGTAGTAGAGTACTTAGGCACGTACTCCATAACATCACCGTGCATTGCACGTACACCATTTAGTGGTAGTACGTAGTAAGAGAAAATGCCACCCAAGAGTTCCCTTCTCGACCTACTTTTGGGTGTTTGGTAGAGTGTATGGAGGGTGCATGAGTCCATACTAGTTTAGCACAAATACACTAGAAGCATGCATGAAGAGAGCATGCATGAAGAGGGGTGTTGAGTTGAGCATGCATGAAGAGGGAACAACTATGCTGAGACGAGAACGCAACCAGACACACCCTATATGCCATGCATGTTCATACCATTTGTGCCTTTCTACTTCACTTACTGCACTACATTACTCTAGTTCGTACGTCCACTCCTGGGTACATGTCCGTCTCGTAGTTCCAGTCCCATGTGTTCTTCATATAGATGGAATGATCCTTGCATAACACGTGCACCTTGATGCTAGATGTCTTGCGTGTTGGCAAAAGGATGAACACATCTCACGTAAAAAAATAGAGTGGAAGAACATAGATTCCCAACGACCGAGAAGGAGCAAGGAACCTCGTGGTGGAGCGTCTGCACTCATAATATTTAATATTGTTCAGCGATATAAAATCAACCAATCATCTCCATAGTGGACTGGAAGAGTACGAAACACGGTGAAAGGATCGAGATGGACCTAGAGGGGGGGGGGTGAATAGGTACAATTACAAATTTTAATTATTACTTGGCAATTTTTAGGCAATAATGCGGAATATGAAGACGAGCCTAACAATTGCACGTGAGCACAAAGTACTAAGCAAATAACACAAACACGTAAGTAGGCAAGCACAATATAATGTACGTAAGTGTAAAGAGACAAGTAACCACAAGTAGAGAGTTAAGGTTAGGAATAACCACAACTCCGGGAGACGAGGATGTAAGTCGATGTTCACTTCCTTGGAGGGAAGCTAGTCACCGTTAGAGGGGTGGATGTTACCACGAAGGCACACCAATGCCACGAAGGCTCACCCTATTCTCCCTTTGAGACAACACCACGGAGGCGTTTCTCAACCACTAGTGGTAGACCTTGGGGTGGTCTCCAAACCCTCACAAACTTTTCCGAGGGTAATCACAAATTCGATTCCTCTCCGAATGACTCCTACCGCCTAGGAGTCTCCAACCTCCAAGAGTAACAAGAACGATGGGGAAATGCTCAAAACTTGCTCAAGTCACAAATTCCTTTGGTGCAAAGAAGGGGAAGAAGTGGATCTATCACTTGATTGGAGAACTTCTCTCAAAATGCTCCTAGAACACTTGGGAATCTAGGATTTAGTGTGGATGAATGAGAGAGAGAGAGTGAGGAGTGTTCTTGTGAGGTTCAAAGTGAATGGTCAACCCTATCCCGTGGAAGGGAAGGGTGTATATATAGGTGGTGGGAAAAAGTGACCATTTGGGGTACAGGATGGCCGGACGTCCGGAGAACGTCGGACGTCCGGAGGCCCAAATGGGTCCGGACGTCTGACAGTCATCGGACGACCGGCCGCTGTGGAAAGTGTGACCCACAATCCAGTGTACAGGATACGGACGTCCGAGCGGGGCCGGACATCCGTAAGAATGTTTCTGATGTGAAAGTGTTAGACGTCCGGAGGGTTCCGGACATCCGTAGAAATGTTTCTGTTGTGGAAATGTCGGACGTCCGGGCAATAAGGAAGGACCGGACGTCCGTAGAACACCGGACGTCCGAAGGCAAGGTATAGAGATAGTAACTTTTGAGCAAGTTTTTCACTAGATCCATCAATCCCCTCTTAATAGTGCGGGATCCCTATACTCAAGAACAAACCATAAATGAAGTCAACATCTTGTATCTCCATTCTTGAGTTATATGATTTTGTCCCTAGTCATGATCCATGCACATGGTCTTTGGAACATAATCCTGAGATATACTTGATAAACATGATTAGTCCCGAGCATATGTGTTGTCATCAACATCAAAATATGATTAAGGGCATGATTGCACTTTTAATCTCCCCCTTTTTGGTAGTTGATGACAACTCATATGCATAGTCATAATAGTAATCGGAAGTATTTGCTGTGGAGCTCAATAACCATAATAAGAATGAGTAGCGAGCGAGCTCCCCCTCAAAGTGATACCACAGATACTACTAAAACAAAAATGATGAGGGCTCCCCCTCAAACTGATGCATCCAGTATAACATACGATAATCAAGAGTTACACTTCATATAGATTCACCAAATCTCAGATTCAACAAACTTATAACATAGTTCAACAAACTCATAACATAGTTCAACAAACTCATAACATAGTTCAACAAACTACTCATAACATAGGTTCGATTACATAATGAGCTAGAGTAACATGCATATGGAGCCTACTCCCCCTTTGGCATCAAGTATCCAAAAAAAAGAACTAGGGGGGAATGACAGAACAGCATTAGAGATCATCCTCATCATCATCATCATGAACACCACTGCCACTAGCCTCGTCGAAGAAATCAACCCACTCAGGACCGGAGGGAAAACCAAAATCAGAAGGGGGGTCTGCAGGAAGACGCTCATCGTCACTCACATCATATACGCCTGAGTCTCTCATACGAGCCTTCAGAGCGTTCTTGGAAGTGACCATGCGAGTGACCACATCGTGGTGTTGGGAGCAATGGTAGGTGAACATCTTCATCATGGCTGAATGAGCCTTCCCAAGAAAACGAGCAATGCGCCCAAAGGGGGCAGCACTGGAAGGAGGATGAGTAGCGTGAGAAGGAAAACTAGCAGCGGTGCGACTAGCAGTAGCGGGAGGAGGAGGAACATGGTCAGCCGCCATGTGAGCTGGAATGACCCATCTCTCATGTATATGAGTGCGTGCAATGGGAAAGGGAGCTACACTCTCGATAAATGCCTGAATAAAAGGTGCATGAGGAAAAGCCCGCTTGTGCTGGAAGCTAGCAAGGCGGATCTCATGCCATAAAAAGTGTGGAACATTTATCTTCCCTTTAGGAGATGTGAAGAGGCGATGCATGAGATCAATGCAGTAGCTGCTGCAGGAGCCCTTGTCACCCATCTTGGGATAAGTGGTGCGGATGACACACTGATAAATGATGTTGAATGGAAAACGCCAAATGGAGACTTGATTTAGACCCTTGTGTTTGTGAGTGCTAGACAAAGATGATATGGGTCTAAGGAGATCCGCACAGACCGCAATGCCTTTGGGCTTATGGTTGGGGTCATCCTTGTGGATTTTGAACCCAGTGTCGGGAAATCCAAGTGCAGTGACAAACTGAGCATAAGATGCTGTGAGTGCAGTGTCGGAGGTCATCCATGTGACAGTGTTATCAGGAGCAAAGTAACATGTGGCATAAAACTGATGGATGGCAGCGTGGTTAAAATCGTGTTGAAAAGCGAATGGAGCAGCTAGATTTGACGACTCAATGAGCTCAATGGCTCTCGGATATTTCTCCGGATGAGTGCGAATGTGCTCAAGATCAATGCAAACATGAAGTGACAAGCCTTTAGGGATGACAATCGTGGTGAAGATGTCGGCTTGGACATTTGTGCGAAAGCGACTATCTTGAGAATCCCTAACAACAGTAAATTGATTGACATCATGACGCAATTTAAGATATGAAGCTTTGGGTACCTCGTTGAAACGCTTAACATGACGGCCTAGTGACAGTTGAGGCTCAATGGAGATGTGATGGGCATCACCATGGGGTTGCACCGGAGGAGGAGGAGGTTGAAAGGTTGGACGACGAGTGTCGGGCTTGGGGGCAGCGACGCGGACGCCAACCATCGCGGACGGATCCACCTCTTCAAGCTCATCCTCAAAATCCGACCCCTCCGAAGAGGAATCACTGGACGAGCTGGGAGGACGAGCGGCACGTTTCCGAGGGCGATCTTCCTCCCGGGAGTCGTCGGAGCCACCACGACGAGACAGACGAGCCAACCCTCCGGCGACTTGCTTGCGAGCGGAGTGCTTGGACCGAGGCATCGTGACCTAGGGGAGACGGAAAGCACATGTCAACACCCCTCCATAGATTAGGGTGAATGCATGAGGAGGGGGGAGGGAAGGTTGTGTCCTACCTTGAGAGGAAGAGCACGGAGGAGCCAAGCAGCGTGCTGGAGCAGGGGGTCGACGAACTGGCCGGGGAGAGAAACTCCGGGCTGAACGGGCTGGACGGGCCGGACGGCGAGTCGCAGATCCGCGGCGGGGAGAAACCCCGGCAAGGGGCACGGCTGCGGGGAGTGGTCACACGATGGGAGCGGCGGCAGCGGCGGTGAAACAAGTGGAGAGGATGTGGTTGGTTGACAAACCCTACGACGCAGTATATATAGTGCCCAGTAAAAACTTACGGACGCTCGGAGCCTACGGACGACCGGAGTCACATATGCGTCCGGACGTACGGGAACGGACGGACGACTGGAGTCTGGACCAACAGCAAATAGAGGATGACAGAGATGATTCTACGGACGACCGACGGATTCGGACGATCAGGCAGATTGTAACAGAAAGGTTTTTACGGACGTCCTGAGTCCTCCGGACGTCCGGAGCTTCGTCGTCTAGGCCAACTTAAGGGAACCAGAGTGGATTTTACGGACGTCCGGAGAGGCCGGACGACCGGTCAAAGGTAATCAGAGAAGAATATACGGACGTCCAGATGCTTACGGACGTCCGGTAGTGAAATACCACACGGACGTCCGGAACCTACGAACGTCCGACGCCAGAAGTTTTGACAGGAGGCAAGAATGCAGGTGCTGATCATGATGAGGAGAAAGGCATTTTTTTCACAGTAAAACTTATTTATGTAGTAACTCATACCCTACCTTACTCAATCATAGCCATATACTACAAGTGGTGGCTAATGCCACAATGTCTGAGTAGACATGACATGACACAGAAAGACTTGAACTTTTAGTGCATAGTCACTACTCCATCATGTTAAAGCACCATAGGTCTAGACCCATGGATACTTTGAGAGTGTTGGTTCTTTTTATGCATTGAGTAGGGCGAGAACATTCATGAATTGAATGTCTCCCCTTAAGTATATGCCTACATCATGACAAGACATTAGATTCATGCATGAATGGGTACTAGCTTTCACATAATGTTGTCAAGCTCCAAGATACCAAGTTCACGCCTAAGTCGACAGAACCTTGCTTCATCTAGAGGTTTGGTGAAGATATCTACTAGTTGCAAATCTGTACCAATGTGATCAATGTGAATATCACCCTTTTCAACATGATCTCTCAAGAAATGATACCTAATACCAATGTGTTTGGTGCGGAGATGATCTTTGGGGTTCTCAGCAATATTGATGGCACTTTCATTATCACACAGAAGAGGAACATCTCTATAGGTGATACCGTAATGCTTCAAAGTTTGCCTCATCCATAACAACTGAGTTGCACAACTAGCGGCAGCAATGTATTCAGCTTCTGCGGTAGAGAGAGCAATACAATTTTGTTTCTTCGAGGACCAACTCACCAAGGATCGTCCAAGAAACTGACATGCACCGGATGTGGACTTACGATCCACTTTGTCTCCAGCCCAATCCGCATCCGTGTACCCAATGAGATCAAACTTAGCATCCTTGGGGTACCAGAGACCCAACTTTGGGGTGTGAACAAGATATCTAAGGATATGCTTAACCGCCTTATGATGACTTTCCATAGGGAAAGCTTGAAATCTAGCACACATGCATACACTGAACATGATGTCTGGTCTAGATGCACAAAGATAAAGCAATGAACCAATCATAGAGCGGTAAGTAGATGGGTCAAAAGGAGTACCATTTGTGTCTTCAGTGAGAGTGATTTTGGTTGGCATGGGTGTCTTGCATGGACTAGCATCAGACATACCAAACTTTTCTAGAATATCCTTGAGGTACTTTGCTTGAGATAAGAAAATTCCTTCTTGAAATTGTTGAATTTGAAATCCGAGAAAGAACTTCAAATCCGTATTAAGTGACATTTCAAAATTCTTGGTCATTGAAACCGCAAACTTCTTGCACAAATGAATGTTAGGAGAACCAAAAATGATGTCATCTACATAGATTTGGCATAGAATCAAATCACCCTTGTCCCTCTTAGTAAAAAGAGTGGGATCGATCACCCCTCTCACAAAACCTCATCGAGTAAAAACTTCTTCAAATGATCATACCAAGCACGAGGTGCTTGTTTGAGGCCATACAAAGCCTTATGAAGTTTATACACATAGTCTTTGTGAAAGGGATCAACGAACCCGGGTGGTTGTGACACATATACTTCTTCTTGTAGAGGACCGTTAAGGAAAGCACTCTTCACATCCATTTGATGTAATGTAAAACCATTGAAAGCGACATAAGCAAGTAAAATGCGAATGGATTCAAGACGGGCAACGGGGGCAAAGGTCTCACCAAAGTCCAAACCTTCAACTTGTGAGTACCCTTGTGCCACTAACCTTGCCTTGTTGCAGATGATGACACCATTTTCATCTTGCTTGTTCTTGAAAATCCATTTTGTTCCAATGACGTTGTGCTCGGTGGACGGCCTCTTGACTAGTGACCACACTTGGTTGCGTTCAAAACTGTTCAACTCTTCTTGCATAGCAACAAGCCAATCGTTGTCTATCAATGCCTCTTGTACCTTGAGTGGCTCAATACTAGACACAAACGAGAAGTGAGCACAAAAGTTTGTCAAATGTTTACGAGTGACTCTACCTTCCGAGATGCCGGTGAGGATTTTGTCAACATCAACACGACCGACCACTCGAGGCATGATGGAGGTGAGGGTTTCACGAGGTTCAACTTCATGTCCATCATCCACATCTTCAACATATGGATCATTCACGTGTGGAGGAAGATCTTCTTGTTCATGTTGCATTTGTTGAGGTTCGTCATCCATGATTGGACTTGCTTGTTCTTGCTCTTGATGATGATCTTGTTCTTGATGATTATCATTAAGAGAGACTTGATCAACCTCATCAACTTGGGCTAAGGGTATAGGTTGAACACTAGGAACTTGTGTTGGTATGGATGTTGAAGTAGTTTGATGATGCGTGAGACCTCCATCTTCTTCTTCATCATCATGAGGTTCTTGTTCCATAGGAAGAAGTGCACCAACACCCATGTTCAAAATGTCTTGAGAAGAATCTTCATCACCTACATCACTTAGATCAACTTGCTCCCCATGGGAGCCATTAAATTCATCAAACACCACGTCACAAGTTTCTACAACACATCCATTGGATTTGTTGTAGACTCTATAGGCGTGAGAGTTTGATCCATAACCAACAAATATACCCTCAATTGTTTTGGATTGAAATTTTCCTAACCGTTCTCTTTTGTTGAGAATGAAACATTTCACCCAAATACACGAAAGTACTTGACATTTGGCTTGTTTCCAGTTAGAAGCTGGAGTCTTTTCCAATATAGTGCGGAGGAAGAGTCGGTTTGATGCATGGCATGCGGTATTGACAGCTTCAGCCCAAAAACTATGTGGTGACTTGTATTCATCCAACATGGACCTTGCCAACTCTACAAGTGTATGGTTCTTCCGTTCGGCTACACCATTTTGCCGAGGAGTGTATGGAGCTGAATATGGATGCTCAATCCCTTCATCACTAAGAAATTCTTCCAAAGTATAGTTCTTGAACTCAGAGCCATTGTCACTCCTTATTGCTCGGATTTCTTTGTCAAACTTGCATTGGGCTTGCTTGGCAAAATCAATGAAGGTGATCTTCATTTCGTCCTTGGACTTGAGGAAGAACACCCATGTATATCTTGAGTAATCATCAACAATGACAAGCCCATACTTTTTCCCACCAAGACTATCCCATGAAGGAGGCCCAAAAAGATCCACATGAAGGAGCTCCAAGGGCCTTGAAGTAGATACTATGTTCTTGGGTGGGTGCTTTGATTGATGTTGCTTCCCGGCTATGCATGCACTACACATACGATCTTTCTCAAAAGAGACATTGGTTTGTCCAAGGATGTGATTCCCCTTTAAGAGATCTTGAAGATTTCTCATGCCAACATGGGCTAGCCGGCGATGCCATAGCCACCCCTTGTCAGCCTTGGCCATTAGACAAGTTGCATGGAATGTGCTCTCTTTCGAGAAATCAACCGTGTAAAGGTTGCCATCCAACTCTCCAACAAAGGCCACTTCGAGAGTATCTCTCTTAAAGACTTTAACATTCGTTAGTCCAAAGAGTGTATCATAACCAACATAAGCCAATTGGTGAACAGAAAGCAAGTGGTATTTAAGGGATTGGACAAGCATAACATTTTCAAGAGAATTGTCGTTGGTGATAGCCACCTTGCCCAACCCGAGTACCTGTCCTTTTGAACCTCCACCAAACATAATGCTCATGAATGGTTGAATAGCTTCCATGAAATCGTAGAGCAATTTGCTATCTCCGGTCATATGATTTGTACATCCACTATCAATCACCCATTTCACTCCACCGGAGAAGCTTACCTACACACAATTAGGACTTGGTTAGAGGCACCCGACCTCTCAAGTTAGTTACAAGGGTCTTAGGGACCCAAATAGCATAGAACCGGAATGCATTTCGAGGACCAACAAATTTTGCAAAGACTTCTCCATCCTTAGTCTTACGAAGTACATAGGAAGGAGGCATGAACTCTTTAGGCTTGTTGAGAGTGGGCATGCCCCTTGTGGCCTTCCCACTCATAACCTTACCTTTCTCCTTGTGCCCTTCTCTTACAAAAGTTTCGTTTAGAGGAGTTGTGCACTTTTGGGAGGACGTCTTCTTCTTGCTTGTGCTAGGGTCAAACCCAAGTCCCTCTTTGGCAAACACCTCATTGTGTTGGCTCAAAATCTCATCAATATTCTTTTGCCCTTGAGCACATGTCATGAGACCTTTCTCAATTTGAGCCTTGAGAAAAAGATTTTCCTCAAGAATAGATGCTAGATCACTACTAGAGTTAGTAGCACAAGCATCAACATTTATAATAGGGGAAGAGTAAGCCTTGGCTAAAGTTTCAAGATAAGTAAGTTTTAGCCTCTCAAAACTCTTTCTAAGAATGGTGAGCTCTCCTTCCTTAGTCTTGAGGGACACAGATAGAAGCTCACAATCCTTAGATTGAGAAGCATGAGACTTCACAAGCTTGCTTTTATCATTCATTAACTCTTCACAAGAGTCAATAGCCTTTTTCAAGGAGGCAAGATCATTAGTGTGAACATCAATGTTTGCACCAATTTTTAAGCATAGTTCATCATTTCGTGCTTCCTCATATTGGACTTTCCGCTCAAGGATTTCACACTTTTCCTTTTCCTCGGTGATGAGGGTTTCGAGTTCCTTAATGGTGATGGTGTGCTTACTCACCATCTCCATAAGCATACGAAACATAGTGAGTTTCTTTCCTTTGAGGGAGCACATGAACTTATTAAGTTTAGCAATCATAGGATCATCTAGATCATCATCCTCATAGCTATCCTCCGCATCAAGGTACTCATCACTAGGAGTATAAGGTGTGAAAATAGGAGGATTTGATCATGGAGTTACCTTGACCTTGTCAGAAGAGCTTTGGTCCTCTCCTTCTTCAACCATGGCCTTTGCCATTAGGCACTTGTGAGTGTTGCCCTTGTAATCTTTCATGTAGTTGTAGGTGACCACGTCACCACTCTTGTTTACTAACCTCAACGTGTTTTGAGAGTCTTGAGCAACCCCGACAACACCACTAACATCATCCGGATCAGATTCTTCTTGAGCAACCATTGCCATTCCATCTCTCTTCTTGAGCTTGGAGTTCAAAGGATTTGGCAACTTCTTCTTGGGAAAGGTCTTGGGAAACCGTGGTTTATCTTCTCTCTTCTCATAAGGGCACTCGTTGGAGAAGTGACTGGTTTCTTCACAGTTGTAGCATTTTCTCACTTTCTTCTTTTGAAATCTTCCCTTGAATTTTCCGGCACTAAACTTCTTGACAAAAAGAGCCATGTCTTCATACGAAGGGCCCTCGTCGGAGTCAATCTCATTACCATCTTCATCCTCATCATCTTCTTCTTCTTCTTCACTTTGCTCATCTTCACATACTTGCCTGGCCTTCAATGCAAGATTGATTTTTGATGATGGGGAACCACGCATGGCAAGATGTTTTGTGGCATTGGCCTTTGACTCTTCAAATAGTTGGAAGGTGGATATGATGTCATCTGTAGTCATTTCCTTGAAGGTATGGTGTTGTCTTATGTCCCACACCATTTGATGATGATATGGAGCAAGAGCATGAAGCAACTTATGCACAAGAAACCTCTTAGTCATATTGAATCCATCTTGTGTCTTGTCACACTCACATGACTCAATATCCGCAGTGAGAGTCATGAGACGCTCAAGGAGTTGATTGGGGGTTTCACCCTTTTCCATACCAAAATTTTGCAATTGCCCCTTGGCAATTTCATATTGAGCACTCCGGAGGGTAGAAGTGCCAGTCCTGGATCGTATAATACTTTCCCATAGTTCCTTGGCACTTTTGATGTGTATGAACGGTCTCCTTTGCTTTTCATCCATACCTCTCCTTATACACATGATTGCCGTGTCATTGAGGTTCTTGTCATATATTTCTCTTGGTGTGGGGTTCTTTGGATCAACCACATGATAGCCATACTCTATAATCTCCAACATCTCATCGTTTCCATGTCGAAGATGATCCTGCATAGCAACTTTCCACAATGCAAAATCGGCAGTAGCAGTAAGTAAAGGAGGTTTGCCTTGAGGATTATATCTTGGTTTCTCAACCTGAGGTCTTGCATAAAGCCAAGGAACACTGGTGTGTTCATTGCTAGGAGGTTGTTGACCAAGTGACGAAGTAGGCACGGTTGGCCTCGGACCCACACCACTTGAGTGTGGTGCAAGCACCGCGGACAACGTGGCTAATCTCAGTTGGACCAAGGCCTCAAGAGAAGCATCATGCTCCTCTTTTTGCTTAGCAAGGACCCGTTATAGATCTTGAGACGTAAAGGACTTGACTTCAGAAGAAGCCTCGCCTTTATCCTTAGGATCTACAACTAGGGGAGTCCCATCTGGGTTCATCTCGCTCTAGGGCAGTTAAGCCACAAGAATAGAGCACGAGGCTCTGATACCAATTGAAAGGATCGAGATGGACCTAGAGGGGGGGGGTGAATAGGTACAATTACAAATTTTAATTATTACTTGGCAATTTTTAGGCAATAATGCATAATATGAAGATGAGCCTAACAATTGCACGTGAGCACAAAGTACTAAGCAAATAACACAAACACGTAAGTAGGCAAGCACAATATAATGTACGTAAGTGTAAAGAGACAAGTAACCACAAGTAGAGAGTTAAGGTTAGGAATAACCACAACTCCGGGAGACGAGGATGTAAGTCGATGTTCACTTCCTTGGAGGGAAGCTAGTCACCGTTAGAGGGGTGGATGTTACCACGAAGGCACACCAACGCCACGGAGGCTCACCCTATTCTCCCTTTGAGACAACACCACGGAGGCGTTTCTCAATCACTAGTGGTAGACCTTGGGGTGGTCTCCAAACCCTCACAAACTTTTCCGAGGGTAATCACAAATTCGATTCCTCTCCGAATGACTCCTACCGCCTAGGAGTCTCCAACCTCCAAGAGTAACCAGAACGATGGGGAAATGCTCAAAACTTGCTCAAGTCACAAATTCCTTTGGTGCAAAGAAGGGGAAGAAGTGGATCTATCACTTGATTGGAGAACTTCTCTCAAAATGCTCCTAGAACACTTGGGAATCTAGGATTTAGTGTGGATGAATGAGAGAGAGAGTGAGGAGTGTTCTTGTGAGGCTCAAAGTGAATGGTCAACCCTATCCCGTGGAAGGGAAGGGTGTATATATAGGTGGTGGGAAAAAGTGACCGTTTGGGGTACAGGATGGCCGGACGTCCGGAGAACGTCGGACGTCCGGAGGCCCAAATGGGTTCGGACGTCTGACAGTCATCAGACGACCGGCCGCTGTGAAAAGTGTGACCCACAATCCAGTGTACAGGATACGGACGTCCGAGCGGGGCCGGACATCCGTAAGAATGCTTCTGATGTGAAAGTGTCGGACGTCCGGAGGGTTCCAGACATCCGTAGAAATGTTTCTGTTGTGGAAATGTCAGACGTCCGGAAGTGTCCGGACGTCCGGGCAATCAGGAAGGACCGGACGTCTGTAGAACACCGGACGTCCGAAGGCAAGGTATAGAGATAGTAACTTCTGAGCAAGTTTTTCACAAGATCCATCGATCCCCTCTTAATAGTGCGGGATCCCTATACTCAAGAACAAACCATAAATGAAGTCAACATCTTGTATCTCCATTCTTGAGTTATATGCTTTTGTCCCTAGTCATGATCCATGCACACGGTCTTTGGAACATAATCCTGAGATATACTTGATAAACGTGATTAGTCCCGAGCATATGTGTTGTCATCAACATCAAAATATGATTAAGGGCATGATTGCACTTTCTCACGACAGCCCAGTGTAGTTACATCATACTAGTACATGGCTAACCCACGCTATCACCATATTTCTTGGCTTCCGTGCGACACCTATCTCTAGTAATCCAGCAACCTGTATCGCTTCTCCCTCCTCGTCTCTATCAAAGTGCGGCGGGCTGGCGTTTTTGCCATCTATTGAGGTCGGTTAACTCATCACATGTTAGTGACATGCCAAGAGCATTCTAAAAAAATTCATTTCACGTTCCGTTTTCAAAAAGAAAAAAAATCCTTTCACATACGAATTTGACTGTATGCTTTGAGCAACTTGCATGTCCTATACTGCTCATGTTTGATACTCTAACTTAGCTAGAGGTTAGACTAACTCATGACTAACCCGGAACTAACTGTAGCCAAAGAGGTGTTTGCATGACAGGGTTAGATTGACAATAAATGCACTTGATGGAGAGAGAAAAGTGATTTTTCAGTGGTCCCAATGGGAACTATCTCCAGTTAGCACCTCTTGGGTGGGATAGTTTTTTTTGGTGGGTTCGGTGCAACTTGCCCCAATTTAAACTCTCATGCTTGGATACTTTAGGGCTATTTGAGCCCCAACTAGCTCAAACTAACTCTAACCCATGGATCCAAACATGGCCTATGGCCAGTCTTGACGTGGAGCAGTCGCGTGCACCGGAAGCGGCGGTCTCTCGGCCATCGCGCCACTTCAAAGCCGGAGCTAGTGAGAGGTCGCCTCCGCTCTGGCCGGGCATTAATGCGGCACTGACGCTCCAGGGCGACGCTGACTGTTTCACGCGGGAAGCGCGCGCTAGCAAGGGAGTATAGGTTTTGAACCATTTCAGGTGTAGTACTGGTAGTTTGCAAAAGTACTCAATTATTGCACTTAGTTTCCTAAGAAATTGTGGTAAAAAGTGTTACTCCACAGCCCACTTCCCTTCTCCTTCCTCTTCCACCGCCCACGCACGTCCGCGGGAAGCGACCGGTCAACCCTTATATAGGAGTGCTAGCACAAAAAGATGCATGCAT
This sequence comes from Triticum aestivum, assembly GCF_018294505.1. Taxonomy (NCBI): domain Eukaryota; kingdom Viridiplantae; phylum Streptophyta; class Magnoliopsida; order Poales; family Poaceae; genus Triticum; species Triticum aestivum. Next base: position 365,902,798 of record NC_057795.1, on the reverse strand, counting down.
GACCACTAAAATTTCCATATTAAAGCGCCGCTCCGGCAGGAGTATGGCATATGTTGTTACCTTCGGCCGGGCCATGGCTACCGGGCGACGGCGACCAGAGAAGAGGCAGTGGGAGGGGAATGAATGCAGCTATTGTTTGGGTTCGCCTTCCGGCTTAAATAAATGCGCGACATCACGTGTACCCGCGGGTGCACAAATTGTAACATACATGTCTTCTTAAGTGGGTGTCACATAACTGGTGTGTGTGTGAGAGAGATTCTGAGAGACAGAGTGCGTGTGTGCGACTCTATTCTTCGCACATGTACTCAACCTTTTGCATCGGGATATAAGTATAATGGTATTTACTTTAGCTAGTGATTTACCTGGCCATGTTAACGTGGTTGTTTCAAAAAAATGTCACTTCTTGCTCGTGATTTGCGTTATATAATTACAAGCAAAATTCTCGTGCATTGCACGGAACATCAATATGCATTTTTTTACAAAACACCTGTTGTGATTGACCCATGCAGGAGTAATCCCATGTGTAAAAACTAATGATATCTCGAGAATTTTATCGGAAAATTGGTATCTCGAGAATGTCATCGAAAAAATGAAAGATGAGAGATAAGGCAAGGAGGAGTGGAGCGTGGTCGTGACTGGTGGTCGGAATGGGCGGAGGCATGGGGATGGACGGCGCCGGCAGGCGGCAGTGGCCACCATGCATGCCAGATTGTTCCAGAGACTTATTCCTTTTTTAATTGCTGAGCAATGAGGTTGTGGGAGATAATTATGTGGAGAGAGGTGCGGGTATATTTTGTAAAATTATCATAGTTTTCTTTCTATCCATCCGATATAGATCATACGGTCTGTATTACAAGATGATAGGCACACCATCATCACCAACTCATTTTTATAAGGGTACAGATGATAAGTTTGCTGACTACTAAAGTAAAGTGGAATTTGTCCATGTTATGCAAGTAAATAAAGGTGATTGTTTATCATACGGGTAAGGTTGGATGAAGGGTGGTAGGAACAAATGCTCTGCCTAGAGCATGTGTGTGTGATATGGAGTCTTAGTGTGTGTGTGGGTGTGTGTGTGTGAGAGAGAGAGATGGGGTCTTAGTTTGTGTGTGTGTGTGAGAGA
>NC_057795.1:365880073-365901026 GCF_018294505.1 Triticum aestivum | reverse complement strand
CTAGATGGAGATTGTTAAGTGTGAGTGTGTGTTTTACCCATCCAGGCGAAAGTTGTGTGCATAAAAGAGGAGAACGATTCGATGTGGCATTATGATTAAGGGTAATTAACTACGTATGGTGACCCATTATGGCCCACAAAATCTTGTGGGCCTTTAGCTGGGCCAGCCCATTATGGTCCGCAAAATCTTGTTGGCCTTTAGCTGGGCCGGCCCATTATGGTCCGCAAAATCTTGTGGGCCTTTAGTTGGGCCGGCCCATTTAAACTTGATGAGCCGGTCCACGTGTCAACATATCATAGGCGCGTCTCGCCCATTGGATGAGTGGCACCTGTGCCAACGCGGACCTGACACGTGTCTCCTCCAGCCAATGATGATTTTACACGTGGAAAATCCCCATTGGTCGGGGCTGTTAATGGCTTATCGGATCCAAAACCTGACCCAATAGCTTAACAACGTTCCGTTACGGTGGATGCCACGTGTCGGTCACCCTTGATGAAAGCACTTCTGTGACGCGCGATTTATCGTCATGGAAGTGGACAATTCCGTGATGATAATTTTGGTAATGTCATGGAACACTTCTACGACAGCACATGTATGACTATCTTGATTTTGTCATAAAATTGTCATGGATGTACATGCATGAAAAAAAACACGACCTACTGTGACGAACACGTATCATCACGGAAGTGTATTTTTTTGTAGTGGAAGGAGTTGTATACCTTGGTGGACAAGTGTGCTCGGGTGGAGGAGGGAAGGAAACCCCCTGGAGAGGAAGATTGCATCGACATTGGCTCAAAGGATGATGATGAGACCACCAGTCAGAAGAAGGAGGACAAGAAGCGCAAGGATAAGGTAGTGTTGACAGTTAAAAGATCACGCACGCCTAGTACCGGCAAGAAGGCTAAAGCCGAAGCCCCTGGCAAGGAAGCTGCCACGTGCGCTGATTGTTGGGAGGCTGCGGCTGCCGAGAAAGATAGGAAAGGTGATGGATCGTACTGCAAGATACATCAGACCAAGGCCCATGATCTCCAGGAGTGTCATCAGGTTGAGCAGCTCGTCAAGAAGCAGAGGGCTGAGTATGAGAAGCGTGACAAGGAAAAAGGTCAGAACGGTACTGGCAAAAAGGGCCGAGGCGGTGAAGCAAAACGTCTCGGCAAGGCTCTTCGGAACCACAGGAAACCCACCAGGGGCCGAGAGAAGGAGGATTGCAATGATGAAAGTGATGGAGGGAATGAAGAGGAAACTAGTGAGCAGGAATTCCAAAAGGCTACTGACGCCCTGTGCATTGACGGGGGTTCATCTTTGCGCTCCTCTCACCGCCAACTTAAACAGTGGGTGCGTGAGGTCAATGCCATGGAGCCAGCGCCAGGGTCTCGAAAGCCGCTCAAATGGTCACGCATGCCCATAATCTTTGATAAAGAGGATCATACCGACCGCACCACTGCGGTAGGGTGCTTTCCATTGTTGGTCTCACCAACGATACGCAACCTCAAAGTCACAAAGATGTTGGTTGACGGCGGGGCCGGGTTGAATCTGATTTCCCCACAAGTTATCAGCAAACTCTAGATAGTAGAGGAAGAGCTTAAGGCCACATGCACGTTTCAAGGAGTCTATCCCAGCAGGAGTCGTCCTAAGGGAAGGATCACGTTGCCAGTGACATTTGGGGGAGAGTTAAACTACCAGACTGAGAAGATTGTGTTTGATGTGGTCGATCTCCCCCTACCGTACAATGGAATCCTGTAGGATCGAAAGTATGTCTAGAGGGGGGTGGGGTTATTAGACTACTTGACCAAATAAAAATCTATCCTTTTCCCAATTTTACGTCTTGGCAGATTTTAGCAACTTAACACAAGTCAAGCAATCAACCTACACATGCAATTCAAAGAGTATAGCAGCAGAATGTAAATCATTGCATATGAAGTTAAAGGGAGGAGTTTGGAGGGAGCAAACGCAATGTAGACACGGGGATTTTTGGCGTGGTTCCGATAGGTGGTGCTATCGTACATCCTCGTTGATGGAGACTTCAACCCACGAAGGGTAACGGTTGTGCGAGTCCACGGAGGGCTCCACCCACAAAGGGTCCACGAAGAAGCAACCTTGTCTACCCCACCATGGCCATCGCCCACGAAGGACTTGACTCACTTGGGTAGATCTTCACGAAGTAGGCGATCTCCTTGCCCTTACAAACTCCTTAGTTCAACTCCACAATCTCGACGGAGGTTTCCAAGTGACACCTAACCAATCTAGGAGACACCACTCTCCAAAAGGTAATAGATGGTGTGTTAATGATGAACTCCTTGCTCTTGTGCTTCAAATGATAGTCTCCCCAACACTCAACTCTCTCTCACAGATTTGGATATGGTGGAAACATGATTTGAGTGGAAAAAAACTTGGGGAAGGCTAGAGATCAAGATTCTTGTGGTTGGATTGGAATGTCTTGGTCTCAACACATGAGTAGGTGGTTCCCTCTCAGAAAATTAGTACTGGAAGTGTAGGCACGTTCTGATGGCTCTCTCTCAAATGGAGAAGGGGGTGGAGGGGTATATATAGCATCCACACAAAATCTAACCGTTACACACAATTTACCAAACTCGGTGGGACCGAATAGTGAGACTCGGTGAGACTGACCTGGTTCAAAATGTGAACGTTAGGCTTTTCGGTGGGACCGACAATACCAACTCGGTGAGACCAATGCGCTAGGGTTAGGGCAAAACCTCATATCGGTGAGACCGATCACACGAACTCGGTGAGACCGATTTCAGTAATAAGCAAATAGAGACTTGGCCAGGCAAACTCGGTTGGACCGACAACTCATTTCAGTGAGACCGCAACGTTATGAAAAGGAAATAGAGAGTTTGCATTGCCAACTCGGTGGGACTGATTGCTCATCTCAGTTAGAACGAAACATTATGAAGGGAAACAGAGAGTTTGCAATCCCATCTCGGTGAGACCAAGATCCCTATCAGTGAGATCGAACTGATTAGGGTTTCTGGCTATGGCTATGTCAAGTGAACTCGATGGCACAAGATAGATCAAATCGGTGGGGCGAGTTTGACTTTAGGTTTAGGACATATGTGGAAATGAGAAAGTGGTTGAGGGCTTTTGGAGCATATCACTAAGCATTTTGAGCAAGCAAGCCATTAAGCAATACCTCATCCCCTTTTAATAGTATTGGCTTTTCCTATGGACTCAATGTGATCTTGGATCACTAAAATTAAAATGAAGAGTCTTGAGCTTTTGCATTATGTGTCCTTAGCATTTTGAGGGCTCCACATCTCTAGTCCATGCCATACCAATCATTGAATTTTCTGAAATATTAACCTTTAATGGACATTAGTTCAATGAGCTATATGTTGTTATGAATTACCAAAACCACCCTGGGATTAGTTGCACTTTCAAATCCTTGGGAACCTGGCCCTGGCCAAATTTATGGCGGCATCCTATTATGCCTACAAGAACTTGAAGATGCCAGGGCCGATGGGCGTCATTTCCATTCCGCCAGACAAGAAAGATGCAATGATTTGGGTGGATAAGATGTACCGGGACGCTGTCGCGACAGAGGCAGGTGAAGCTGCGGTGCCCGGCAAAGACAACAAAGGAAATGAGAAGGATAGTAGGGACGTCGGCAAGGAATCTGGGAAGCGTACCTCTATGGAGTGTGCCACACCTGTTGATGACGTGCCAGAGAGTTCCAACAACAAGAGGACCAAGGTTGTTGCACCCCATGTGAAAAATGTCCAAGCAGGGCTGGCTGGCACTGGTGGTACTTTTACTATCAGTGCCACCCTCGACGACAAATAGGAAAGTGCGCTCGTTGCCTTCTTGCAGGAGAATATCGATGTGTTTGCATGGCAACCATCTGATATCCCCGGTGTTCCCAGGGAGGTAATCGAGCACCACCTTGTTGTCTGCCCACATGCCCGACCCATCAAGCAGAAGGTTCGGAAGCAGGCCTTGGGGCGACAATAGTTCATTGCCGAGGAGATCAAGAGACTTGAGGCTGCTGGTTTAGTCAGAGGAGTACTGCATCCAACATGGTTAGCGAACCCAGTGGCTATGCATAAGGCTAATGGGAAATGGAGGCTTTGCATAGATGATAACCCACAAGTATAGGGGATCAATTGTAGCCTCTTTCGATAAGTAAGAGTGTCAAACCCAACGAGGAGCTAAAGGTAGAACGAATATTCCCTCAAGTTCTATCGATCACCGATACAACTCTATGCATGCTTGACGTTCGCTTTACCTAGAACAAGTATGAAACTAGAAGGACTGTGTAGGTGTGATAGGATAGGTTTGCAAGATAATAAAGAGCACGTAAATAAAAAGTAGGGTCTGTTTAGATAAAGAAGCAATAAAGTAAATATAGCAAGCGTGGAAAAGTGGTGGTAGGAGTTGTGAAATTGTCCCTAAGCAATTGACTACTTTAGTAGACCGATAGCAAGTTTTATGTGGGAGAGGCATAAGCTAACATACTTTCTCTTCTTGGATCATATATATGCACTTATGATTGGAACTCTAGCAAGCATCCACAACTACTAAAGATCATTAAGGTAAAACCCAACAATAACATTAAAGCATCAAGTCCCCTTTATCCCATACGCCACAACCCCCTTACTCGGGTTTATGCTTCTGTCACTCAAGCAACCCACTATAAGCGAATCATGAACGTATTGCAACACCCTACAGCGGGAATCCCTCATGCTTGCGTGGCATGGAGGGCATAATAGGACAGCAACATAAGCACAAGCAAATTAAACCAATCATAGCAATTCACAAATCACCGGTAGGACAACGAAAATCTACTCAGACATCATAGGATGGCAACACATAATTGGATAATAATATGAATCATAAAGCACCATGTTCAAGTAGAGGGTACAACGGGTTGCGGGAGAGTGGACCGCTGAATATAGATGGGGGGAAGGTGATGGAGATGTTGGTGAAGATGATGGAGGTGTTGGTGTAGATCACAGTGATGATGATGGCCCCTGGCGGCGTTCCGGCGCCACCGGAAGCGAGGGGGAGAGAGCACCCCTTCTTCTTCTTCTTCTTCCTTGACCTTCTCCCTAGATGGGAGAAGGGTTTACCCTTTGGTCCATGGTCTCCATGGCGTGGGAGTGTGAGAGCCCCTCCGAGATTGGATCTCTCTCTCTCTCTCTCTCTCTCTCTCTCTCTCTCTCTCTCTCTCTCTTTCTGCATTCTGGGATTCTACCCTTTCACCGTTTCTTATCTATGCGGAGATCCGTAACTACGATTGGATTGAAACCTTCACCAAGATTTTCTTTTTCTGAAAATTAGCTTTCTTGCGGCCACAGAAGAGCAGCAACTGCCTTATGGGGTGCCCACGAGGGTCAGGTGCTGGGGCAGGCGTGCCCCTGCCTCTTGGCCCCCTCGGGCACCGTCTCGCGTTGATTCTTCTTCCCAAATAGCATAAATATTCCAAAAATATTATCCGTCCATTTTCATCCCGTTTGGACTCTGTTTGATATGGGGTTTCTGAGAAACATAAAACATGCAACAAACAGGAGCTGACACTGGGCACTGGATCAATATGTTAGTCCCAAAAATAATATAAAAAGTTGCCAAAAGTATATGAAAGTTGTAGAATATTGGCATGGAACAATCAAAAATTATAGATACGAAGGAGACGTATCAATAGACTCCACGGATTTAAACAAGGCATGCCCGAAGGACCCATTCCCCTTACCGCGCATCGATCAGACTGTAGATTCCACTTTTGGGTGTGATTTTCTCTCCTTTCTGGATGCATACTCTGGGTACCATCAGATATTCATGTCCAAGGAAGACAAAAAGAAAACCTCCTTCATCACCCCATGTGGCACATACTGCTTTGTGCGCATGCCTTTTGGGTTGAAGAGTGTTGGGTTCACTTTTGCAAGAGCAGTCCAAATTGGTTTCGAGCCATAGTTGTGCAGGAACATCGAAGCTTATATGGATGATATTGCGATCAAGACCAAGGACAAATCAACCCTCGTCTAGGATTTGGAGGAGACATTTGCTAATCTGTGCAAGATCAACTTGAAGCTAAACTTGTAGAAGTGTGTGTTTGGAGTTCCCTCCGGCAAGCTACTTGGTTACTTTGTGTCCCACCGCGGGATCGAGGCCAACCCAGATAAGATCAAGGCCGTCGAGCAGATTTAGGCACCCAAGATAGTTAAGGATGTGAGGCATCTGATAGTGTGTTGCCGCACTTAGCTGATTCATCTCCAAGTCTGCCGAGTGCGCCATGTCATTCTTCAAAATTTTGAAGAAGGCAGGACCTATGAAGTGGACCCAGAAGCAGATGCAGCATTGCGAGATTTGAAGACCTACTTGTCTTTTCTGACCACTTTGGTTGCACCCAAATCACACGAGCCATTGCTGCTATATCTGGCAGTGACTAATCAAGTGGTTAGTGAAGCATTGGTGGCACAGCGGGAAGTGGGAGAGATGGCAACCTTCGCAGGTGTCCCACCCAGAGTAGAAAGGGAGAATAGCCCGGCAAGGCCAGATATTGATCAGGACATAGAGGAGCACGACAGCGAAGGCAACCCCAAGGACACGACAAGGAAGAAAGTGGTGCAGCGCCTAGTATATTTCGTCATCTCCCTGTTGCAGGGGGCTAGATCCAGGTATTCTGGCGTGCAAAAATTGATTTTTGGCCTCATCATGGCCTCAAGGAAACTGCGCCACTACTTCCAAGCCCGTGAGATCACGGTTGTCACACGCTTCCCGTTGCAAAGGATACTCCAAAACCCAGAGGCTACATGCAAAATAGTGGAATGGGCATTGGAGTTATCCAGCTTTGGCCTAAAGTTTGAAAGCACATCAATGATTGAGAGCAGGGCATTGGCAGAGTTTATTGCAGAATGGACTCCAACCCCTGATGAGGAAGTGCTGGAAACAGTCATCCCCAACAAGGAATCACCCCAAGAATGGATCATGTATTTCGATGGTGCCTTCTCCCTACAAGGTGGAGGGGCTGGCGTGCTTCTCGTTGCTCCCACTAGGGAGCACCTGAAGTACGTCATCTAGATGCATTTTCCTCGGAGGAGGCAACCAACAATACGACAGAGTATGAAGGGCTCCTTGCCGGGATCATGATTGCCACAGAATTGGGAATCAAAAAGCTGATCATTCGAGGAGATTCACAACTTGTGGTGAGACAAGTCAACAAGGATTACCAAAGTCCATTGTTGGAGGCATACATCAAGGAAGTGAGAAGATTGGAGGAGCGCTTTGACGGATTGCAAACAGAGCACGTACCCCGTCCGGAAAACAGCATAGCCGATCATCTGTCAAAGTGTGCTGCATAGAAGCTTCCTGTGGACCCAGGAACTTTTGTTCTCCATCTTACTCAGCCCTCCATATCCCCGACAACAATGGCCAGAAAGAGGAGGAAATTGGACTCCGGTAAGCCTCTCCTGGTAGAACCCCTCGGTGTTCCTAGCAGGGACCCTGTCGGAAACAACTCCCCTTCGATTGCCAGGCTTCACCCTCCTCCTGGGCCACTGGTCCCTGCGGTCGAGGGATGCGCTCCCACGAATGAGGAGGTGACGCTAGTCCTCGTTGCCGAGCCTCAGGCTCCATCTTGGGCAAGGCACATAGTCCATCTCCTCCAAATTGGAGAACTTCCCGAAAAGCAAGAAGAAGCGGAAAGAGTAGCCCGGAGGGCCAGTATGTATCAGTTTGTTGATGACACTCTGTACAGAAGCAGGCCCAACAGTGTGAAATTGAAGTGCATTTGCCAGGAAGAAGGAAAGGAACTGCTGGCAGAAATACACAAAGGCATGTGCGACTCCCACATTGGATCAAGGGCTTTAGTTGGGAAAGGATTCCAGAAAGGATTCTATTGGCCCACAGCCCTCCAAGATGCGGTCGAGCTAGTCACAAAGTGTGAAGCCTGCCAGTTCCATTCCAAGAATATCCATCTGCCTGCCCAAGCACTTCAAACAATCTCTTTGTCATGGCCGTTTTTGGTCTGGGGGCTCGATATCCTCGGCCCTTTCCCCCGAGCTTTCGGGGGCTTTGAATTCTTGTTCGTTGCAATTGACAAGTTTACAAAGTGGCCGGAAGTAGCTGTTGTGAGAAAGGTGACTGCTCAATCAGCTATCAAGTCCTTAAAAGTTTTGGTGTGCCGCTTCGGGGTCCCTGCCCGGATCATCACTGACAATGACACCCAATTCACGAGCCGCGCCTTCATGCAATATGTTTGTGCCTCGGAAGCAAGATCTCATTTGCCTCTGTTGCACATCCCAGAAGCAATGGACAAGCTGAGAGGGAAATGCTGAAGTGCTGCGGGGCCTCAAGAAAAGAACATTTATAAGCTGTCGAAGTGCGGCAGGCGATGGATCGATGAGCTGCCGGTGGTTCTTTGGTCCCCCAGAACGACACCAAATCAAGCTACCGGGCAGACTGCCTTCTCCCTAGTCTATGGGGCAGAAGCAATTATCCCCATGAAACTCATTTATGGGTCACCTCGAGTACTTGTCTATGATGAAGTAGCGCAGGAACAACATCGGCGTGACGATGCTGTGCTTCTCGAGGAGAACCGTCTCCTGGCTGCTACGCATGCTGCACGCTACCAGCAAGCCCTGTGTCACTATCACACCCATAGGGTTCATGCCCGGTGTTTTGAGGAAGGCGACCTTGTCCTTAGGAGCATTCAGTCCGCCAAGGGTACAAACAAGTTGTCGCCGAAGTGGGAAGGCCCTTACCGGGTAGTACGAGTCACCAGACCTGGCATAGTCCATCTGGAGACCGGAGATGACATTCAATTGCTAAACTCATGGTATATTGAGCATCTCTGCAAGTTCTACCCGTAAGGCGCGACTGTTGAGCCCTGCTCAGTAGCCACCCTTTTGTACAGGCCTTGCCTCAGTTGCATGTAACCCCTTGTACAAAGCCAGGTGCAGACCTTGAGCAACAGAGAAATAAATGAAGCACTGAGGGCCCCCCAACAAGTTGCATGCATGCATAAGCATATCATGAGCATCGCATGTTCATATAGATAAGATCGCATCTGGAATCATTTTCATCTGCATAAACTACAGGCTTATGCCGTGGACTTAGTCCCCAAGAGGAAATGAGAAGACAAGCCAGGACTGCGATCTCTGGCAAGTCAAACAGATAAGTTCTTCCTCTTATCCATACGTGTTTTGTAAGTGAAAAATTGCGCATAAGAAGACCCTGCTACCCTTTGAAACTCAGGTGCTCCCACCCTTTGACTCGAACGATGCTTTGGTCAGGGTGGTCGCAGTGGCCTTTGATGGATAAGGATCGGTTGGGGGCTGGTCCCTCTTTATGGTTTGTGCCTGGTAGTACTACTCCCCGGCAACAAAACAGAGGGTACCAGCAGGATAGCCCGCCGGGGAACTTGTTTACTTAAAAATATAGAGGCATCCCACCTCTGCATGGACATATTGTCACATCCCTAGCTTCTGGTGCTGCCTCATGTGTGCATCATGTTTGAATTCTGAAATTTGAACTGAGGGAAAATTGGAAGCCTCAAAACCCTAAATAAAGAGGGGCAAGAAACCCTAAAAATTGCAATCAGTAACTCCAAAATGCCCTAGAAATAGCTCTGACAATTTTGGCAAGAGTTATAAATCAAACCAAAATTGTGGGACATTTCTAAGGAATTATTGGGCTCTGATTTTAAATCAATATTTTATTTGAATTTGGAGTTATATTCATAATATATAATGAATATATTTTCAAATGACCTGAGATATTTTTATTATATGTGGAGAAGTCCATTAAGTGACTTAAAAATATCCAGGGGAGTTTTGGCACTGTTTCCAAACTCTGTTTGAATTAAAATTCAGTGCCAATTAAACAAAAACAGAAGAAAAATATAAAACAGAATAGAAATAAGAGAGAGAGAGAAGGAAGTACCTGGCCTCACCCATGCAGCCCAGCCGGCCCAGCTCCTCCCGCGGCCCAGCCCACCTGGCCCCCCTTCTCCTGTCTTCTTCCCGTGCCAGCGCACGAAGCAGCTCGGTGGCGAGCACCGCCGCCGCGCTTGGCCACCTCCTGCCTGGTTGCCTCCCTCCTCGATGCGCCTGGAGACGCCACGCGCCTCCCCGACCCCCTCTCACTTCTCCCTCGCTCTCTGGACCTCCCTCCCCCTCGCTCCTCTGTTTCCCCTCTCTGCTCCCTTCCCGAGCGGAGCCCGTCGCCGCCGCTCATCGCCTGCGTAGCCACCGCCTTCCCCTCGCCCCTCCGACGCGCCCCCGAGCTCCGCCGTGACGTCCCCGTCCTTACCACCGAGCCACAAGACGCCGGATGCCCTGGAGCGTCATCGTCGACGCCATCTTCGTCCTCCGCACCGACGGTCGCCGTCGACCGATTCGTCATCACCAGGCCGTCCCCGAGCTCTCTGAGATCACCGACGACCCCGCCGTGAGCTCCTCTATCGACCCCCCCTTCTCCCATGTCCATTAGCTCGTCGTATCCATCGTTTCCGTCGAGACCGAGACCTCACCGGCGCCGGACTTGTCGCCGTCGTCGTTTTGGTTCACCTCCGTCCAAACCGAGCACACAAACGTACTCAGAGCACTCCCAGGAGCCCGTAGCGCCCACCAACCCCTCCTCCCATGCACCATAGCGCCGAACCCACCGTCGCCCGAACTCCGGCCGCCGCCACGAGCTCGACTCCGGCGAGCCCGCTCCACCCCAGCTCCTCCCACTTGCACTACCAGACGCGCGCGACCCCCAGCTACGCGTAGGACCAGTCCGCCGTCCAAATGGTCGCCTGTGGGCGAAACCCGACGCGCTCCGCCGCCACTGACCTCACCGGCGACGAGCCGTCGGCCTAACCCCGGTCTAGTTAACCACTAATGACCACACTAAACACCCCCACAGCCACTGACATATGGGCCCCACGCCCTTAACTAACCACGGTTAACCCCCTGTTTAGTTTAAACTGACCACAGTGGCCACACGCGTCGGAGTTGACCTAGCTGACGTGGCCGTTGACCGGTCCCACCTGTCAGTGGGTTAAACAACCCTGTGTCACTGACGTGTGGCCCCCACACGTCAGGTTTGACCAAGCAGCAGCGTCTGTTGACCTGCTGACGTCACGGTGACGCACTGTTGACGCAGTAAATGTTTTCTGGAATTTAAATAATTCTTAAATGATTTATTATTTTCAGAAAATGCCTAAAACTTCAATAAATCATAGAAAATTAACCGTAACTCCAAATTAAATAAATTATATATGAAAAATTATCAGAAAAATTCAAGGAATCCATCTGTACCATTTTCATGCATGTTAGAACAACTTATAGCTGCTGTTTAGCACAAATCAATTAAATGGCATTTGAATAATCACATATGGAGTTTGAATTTGAATTTTATATTCAAACCAACTTCATTTAATCTGTTGCTAGTTGCATTAGCTCAAAACACATTCATATTGCCATGTCATGATCATGCATCATATTGTGCATTGCATTGATTGTGTTCCCTTCTGTGTTGCCGGTATTTGTCCCCTCTCGATAGACGTGATACCGATGATGTGATCGTTGACACTGATGAAGACTCAATGTTATCTTCAGAAGTGCCAGGCAAGCAAAACCCCCTTGTTCATTCCGATACAATCCCACTCTCTCGCTCCTGCTCTCTTTTACTGCATTAGGACAACAACGATTCATCTGTTACCTGCTGCGGTAGCTGAACCCCTTTATCCTTTGCATGACCTGTCATTGCCACAGTAAATAGATGAAACCCACTAGCATGAGTAGGAGTTGTTTGAGCCCTGTTGTGCCTACTCATTCATGCTTGTTTGTCATGCCTGCTACTGCTTAGAGTTGAGTCGGGTCTGATTCATCGGGGATGAATCAGAGGTGTGTGAACATGTCCTACTGTGTGTGAGCTAAGTGTGTGAACACGATTTGGTAAAGGTAGCGGTGAGAGGCCATGTAGGAGTACATGGTGGGTTGTCTCATTGCAGCCGTCCTCAGGAACTGAGTTCTGTGTTTGTGATCCATGATTCAGCTACTACCACGCATTGGGCCTGAAACCAATGGACCCTCTCGGCTTCTTGATCACCCTTGTCCTCTGTCCAGGAGTTGCAAGTAGTTTCTGGTGTTTGTAGTATGCTGGAGGCCGTGGGCAGCGCTGACCGTAGGGGTGGGCTGTGATGCGGTAGGCACGTGGCACGGTGTACCGGGCGCCCGTTTGGTGTCTCGGGAACCCTGTTCACATCGTTTGGGGCTGTGAGCGAAACTCCGGCCGGATCTCCTCATGGATGGAACCCGAATAGGCGATAAACCTGGACTAGAGACTTGAGTGTTTAGGCAGGCCGTGGCCGACACCCACGTTGGGCTTCCGCTTGAAGGTTGCCGAGTACATGTCGTGTAAACGGCGGTAAGTGGTGAGAGCGTGTGTGAAGAAGTACACCCCTGCAGGGTTAATATCATCTATTCGAATAGCCGTGTCCGCGGAAAAGGACTTCTGGGTTGCTTATATCAGTTCATAGACAAGTCAAAGTGGATACTCTAAAATACGCAAGATAAGCGTGAGTGCTATGGATGGCGTTCTCGTAGGGAGACGGGAGCGGATCCATAGTGGTGTATTGATATGGTGAATATGTGGACTCGTGTGCGCCACCTCAAAAGAGTTACATTGCAGTCGTAGTTCAGGATAGCCACCGAGTCAAAGCTGGCTTGCTGCAGTTAAACCCCACCATCCCCTTTGTTGATAATGATGCATATGTAGTTAGCTCTGATGTAAGTCTTGCTAGGTACATTTGTACTCACGTTTGCCTATTTTATGTTTTTGCAGAGAGACTTCGGTCTCGCTAGTAGTTCCGCGTGGACTTCGACGTTTAGCTTGTTACCTCAGCTACGATCTTGTGCCCCGGCAGGATCTGATAGATAGTCAGGCTTCTCAGCCTTTTTCATTTATAGATGTCTGTACTCAGACATGATAGCTCCCGCTTGTGCTTTGACTTGTATGCTCTGATTGTTGGGTCATGAGACCCATGTTTGTAATATCTCGCTCCTCGGAGCCTAATGAATAAATTACTTGAGTCGTAGAGTCATGTTGTGATGCCATGTTGTATTTGCACATATCGAGCATATTGTGTGTATGTTATTGAAATGCTTGGTATGTGTGGGATCTGACCATCTAGTTGTTTATCTTTAGTAGCCTCTCTTACGGGGAAATGTCTCCTAGTGTTTTCCACCGAGCCATGGTAGCTTGCTACTGCTTCGGAACACTTAGGCTGGCCGGCATGTGTCCTTCTTCGTTCCTGTGTCTGTCCCTTCGGGGAAATGTCACGCGATGAATACCAGAGTCCTGTTAGCCCGCTACAGCCCGGTTCACCGGAGTCCTGCTAGCCCAGTGCTACAGCCTGGATTCACTCGCTGATGACCGACATGTTCGATGCTGGGTCATGGATGCCTGTCCCTGTAAGTCTGTGCCACTTTGGGTTTACGACTAGCCATGTCAGCCCGGGCTCCTTATCATATGGATGCTAGCGACACTGTCATATACGTGTGCCAAAAGGCGCAAACGGTCCCGGGCAAAGGTAAGGCGACACCCGTGGGAATACCGTGCGTGAGGCCGCAAAGTGATATGAGGTGTTACATGCTAGATCGATGTGGCATTGAGTCGGGGTCCTGACAGCGTTGGTATCAGAGCTTGACTGCCTGTAGGATCATCAAGCCAAACTGGTCGAAGTTGAGTCTAGAAATTCTTTAGTTATATAAGGGAATTGATTGTGGGATGGAACGTAAGGCTCTTTTTTTTTACTCCTTATACCTCATGGCCTTCTGATCTGAGTCATCTTATCTTTCCTGCGGGGTTAAGGAATTAGGCTATCTCTTCTTCTATCAGGATCACGTGTTACTAATCCGTAGACTTATAAGATTGTTGGACTTAAGTCTCGTTTCAGTTCCTATTACTTCCGTATGTTAATTGTTGATCTCGAAAACTTGATATTGTGCTTCTGAGTGGTTATGCCACCATTTTTATGAATGTCTCAAATCTTTTCTGAGCATTTACAGTCGTTATGCTGTCCGAGTCATTCCAGGTTTCTAAATAGTCTGATGCATTTGCAAAATCCTTTCCCTTTGGTTTCGATGCTCCTTTATGCCAGCTCAATCACACTAATTGTTGAGTTGAGGTATTCTACTGCCTCGACCTTTATGTCGGAATAATTATTATGACCCTAGGTGTCTCAGGGGATCATCTAGTGGTCTAGCCATGATTTGTGTCCTAGTGTGATGATTCTGGCCTTTATTCTCGAAAGCATTCCGTGATGCTGCTTAGGAGTAGGTATTCTATTCCTGGGTTTTGAACCCGAGATCCACCCTACTTACTTCATGTTGATAGTAATTGCTAGCTCCCTTAGGTTATTAGTAACCTTTGCGATAGTCCTTGAAGTCCGTGGTATCTTCTTCTTCCAAATACCATGAACTACTTATGGCAGAAGTTCCTCGTTGAACTGAAATATCACAACAGGATTATTCTTGAGGAGTTCTCCATGCTATATTGTGACTCTGCCAGCTCAACCTTTCTGCATGGGTTATCCGGAAGAAATCTGTTGAACTTCGTTCGACATGCTAATCCATGCCTCCACAACTCAGAAAATTGTATGTTCCTTTGAGTTGTTCTCTTTAGTTGCATTCTGACCCTCGTCTATCAATTGATAGTCAAGAGTATGCGTGCGTTCGTTTATCGATGTCTATTACTCTTGTGGTCCGTCAAGCCATTCTATCGCAGAATGACTAGGAGAAACAAACTCCAGTACCTCTTCCATATCTAGGATTGGGTCAAAGCAATTGTGCTCCGCAGATCAAAATGCCAGCCCAGCTTTTGATTCTGTTCTACCCTGAAGTATTACCGTCTTTATGTCAGGATTTTCATGAGAATTGCACCGGCTCTTGTGAATCCTTGATGTAGTGATACTTCTCGCCATCATTTTCATTTCTCGCTTCCGTGTTGTTGCAACCGGAGTGCCGACAAGTGAATCGTGATGTGTGAAATCAATACTCCTAGCAACCTAGTTGCTTGGTAGTAAATGGACAATATTCTCATTCTTAGCATGTTGGTTATTGAATCACCATTCTAAGATAGATTGTGCTACCTAGTCCTTATTTCCTGGTGCACTCTTTGATTAATGAGTTAGGATTTTGTCTAGTCCTCGCTCATTTGATCATATCATCTTGCCCTGAAAAGCAAGATTGTTCTCGAGCTTAGTAACATATCGGTGGTTCGTGATTTTCCGAAGATTTTCTCGGAGGTATTACCAGGTTGTCACCTGACCGCTGTGTTGAGCTCGTGATCAAGTTGGTTTCTTGTGAACCACCCTTCTCCAAGAATCTGTGTTGGATATCCCTGAGCTAGTTGGTTAAGCTAGACAACAACTTGGAGAGTTGGAAGGTAAAAGCTTGCCTGACTTAGTTCGTTCCAAAGGGATATTCTTGTGTTTGTGTGTGTTGAAGAAAGATGATATCTTCATCGATTGGTCCCTGTGATCAGTTGCTGGACCTATTGTCTTATCAATCCTTTGATTTGAGTGTAGGCTATCGTCAAATCAAATCAGAACCAACGATATTCGTAATGTTGTCTTACTCGTGGTTGATCCCTCGAGCATACACCATTATATCTTTTTGGTCTGACCAATGCTATCACCTTGTTCACTTAACTATGGAATTCCTTTTAAAAGGAAACCCGGATGAATTGTTGTTGAGGCCATTGACAACATCCTTATCTCCTCCATGATTTGTTGAACATTAAGCTAGTGTTGGAAACTTTTGAAAGCATTTGTTCATGCTAGCTCATGAAGCATATGTTTGGATGAAGGTAGTGACTTCCTCTAATTCATGTGCATCTGATGCAAGTTGCCGCCGTGGATTCGAGAAGGTCAATGTTGCTTCCTTTGGAATCATCCCAAATCAGTCATGCATACGTGCGAAGTATTCTGTGGTCTGGAGACTTGCAACCTCCATTCTATATGTGTCCCTAGCACACCAAGCCACTGATTGATTTGCTCAAGGTTAATAAGTTCTAAGTGCTAGTCCCGAAGGTACCAGACGGATTTGTACAAAACTTCGATATCCTCGCTGATGGTTCCCCTCCTGAACTCGGTAGTGTTTTATTATAAGACTACTTTGTGGTCATGCTTGTCTTGGACATCGTGTTCACATGTTGTAGCAGAACCAGCTCATGTTTTGGAGCTTGCTATCGTAGTCCATCTCCCGAGAATCTCGCAACGTCATCTCGTCGATTTGTGTTGCAAACTTTCATTTTTCTTCCTAGACTCGGTGGGTCTGGAATATTCTGACACCAACCAGATCTGAATCTCAGGCAGATATGATGGTTGGAACATTTCCCCAAGAACTATAATATTGGTTCCTTGATAACTGGTAAAGTGGATGTCGTGGCCAGCCCCACCCAGCCGAAAGACCTATTATTGTAGTATCTTGATTGAAGAAGTTGGCCACCTCCCCATAAGGATTTCGTAGGATTTACCTCCGTAACTGTTCCTTATGGATTCTAGTGCTCCCGAAGTCCGACCTTTTTACTTGATGTTCTAAATATCAAATCATATCTATGAGTGGGTTACACTAGCACATCAAGGAGAACATTAGAAGCGGAGTGCTAAATGTCTCTCGGTCGATCATCCAGATTTTTTTTCCTTGGCCTCGCTAAGGTGAAATCTGAGAAGGTGTTATCTTCCTTTGCATCTGCATCATCCATCATTAGCCATCAGGGTAGTATGTTGTGTTGTCAGCACCCTTGACACGGATGTTGATAAAACCTTGATGATTGTGGAAATGCTCAAGTTCTTGAGAGCACACACAAGCGCTACGTGTTGTCATCGGCACTAACTGGGATTCCTCTCAGCTCCCTCGGCAATGCTATGACCTTTTCAAACAGTGAGTTCACTCTCTATTGTTGGGTTCTTCCCCAGTTACCAGAATCATTCCCAGCATTTGCATTTTGTTCCCAGCTTGCACCGCCAATGTGTCATTCTACCATGGGTCTCTTCCATTTCCGGTGATAAGCAAATTCATCCATTACGTTGTCTTCAACAAGGTAATCCACATCATCCAAGTTTGAGTATGCCATTCTACCGAACCCCTCTAAATGATCGATTATGATTTGCCTTAAGCTGGTATAAAGAGTTTCAATGATCTCTGAATCAAAGGTAATTCTTTTGCCACTTAAGGGGAGATATCTACAAGTCACGGTTCCGAAGGTGTCTCGTTGTGGCATCATGGCAACTCAACTCCTCGCTACGTTGACAACCGATTACCATCTTCTTAAGCGTGAAATTGTTGTCTACCTAGTGAACCTTCGTCATCTGCCTCACTCCATTCTTATGGATGTGTGCTTCGTCCCTCAGCTCGAGAGATGTTGCTATGTCTCATTCCATGAGTTAATCCTGAGTTGTTCGACCTTCGAGAAGAACCATTCTTTTAGGATCTTTCCTTTCCTCTCGTTGTCATGTTAGTTGGAGTTCTCAGAACAAGACGACAAGACAAAGATGGTGATTGAATCAACGCTCTTATGAAGGGCAACCTGGATCGTGAAGATTGTGTTAGGTTGCGTTCCCCATCGTCTTACCCTACGCTTGAATCTCGAGGCGAGATTCTTGTTTTAGTGGGGGTGAGTTGTCACATCCCTAGCTTCTGGTGCTGCCTCATGTGTGCATCATGTTTGAATTCTGAAATTTGAACTGAGGGAAAATTGGAAGCCTCAAAACCCTAAATAAAGAGGGGCAAGAAACCCTAAAAATTGCAATCAGTAACTCCAAAATGCCCTAGAAATAGCTCTGACAATTTTGGCAAGAGTTATAAATCAAACCAAAATTGTGGGACATTTCTAAGGAATTATTGGGCTCTGATTTTAAATCAATATTTTACTTGAATTTGGAGTTATATTCATAATATATAATGAATATATTTTCAAATGACCTGAGATATTTTTATTATATGTGGAGAAGTCCATTAAGTGACTTAAAAATATCCAGGGGAGTTTTGGCACTGTTTCCAAACTCTGTTTGAATTAAAATTCAGTGCCAATTAAACAAAAACAGAAGAAAAATATAAAACAGAATAGAAATAAGAGAGAGAGATAAGGAAGTACCTGGCCTCACCCATGCAGCCCAGCCGACCCAGCTCCTCCCGCGGCCCAGCCCACCTGGCCCCCCTTCTCCTGTCTTCTTCCCGTGCCAGCGCACGAAGCAGCTCGGTGGCGAGCACCGCCGCCGCGCTTGGCCACCTCCTGCCTGGTTGCCTCCCTCCTCGATGCGCCAGGAGACGCCACGCGCCTCCCCGACCCCCTCTCACTTCTCCCTCGCTCTTTGGACCTCCCTCCCCCTCGCTCCTCTGTTTCCCCTCTCTGCTCCCTTCCCGAGCGGAGCCCGTCGCCGCCGCTCATCGCCTGCGTAGCCACCGCCTTCCCCTCGCCCCTCCGACGCGCCCCCGAGCTCCGCCGTGACGTCCCCGTCCTTACCACCGAGCCACAAGACGCCGGATGCCCTGGAGCGTCATCGTCGACGCCATCTTCGTCCTCCGCACCGACGGTCGCCGTCGACCGATTCGTCATCACCAGGCCGTCCCCGAGCTCTCTGAGATCACCGACGACCCCGCCGTGAGCTCCTCTACCGACCCCCCTTCTCCCATGTCCATTAGCTCGTCGTATCCGTCATTTCCGTCGAGACCGAGACCTCACCGGCGCCGGACTTGTCGCCGTCGTCGTTTTGGTTCACCTCCGTCCAAACCGAGCACGCAGACGTACTCAGAGCACTCCCAGGAGCCCGTAGCGCCCACCAACCCCTCCTCCCATGCACCATAGCGCCGAACCCGCCATCGCCCGAACTCCGGCCGCCGCCACGAGCTCGACTCCGGCGAGCCCGCTCCACCCCAGCTCCTCCCACTTGCACTACCAGACACGCGCGACCCCCAGCTACGCGTAGGACCAGTCCGCCGTCCAAATGGTCGCCTGTGGGCGAAACCCGACGCGCTCCGCCACCACTGACCTCGCCGGCGACGAGCCGTCGGCCTAACCCCGGTCTAGTTAACCACTAATGACCACACTAAACACCCCCACAGCCACTGACATATGGGCCCCACGCCCTTAACTAACCACGGTTAACCCCCTGTTTAGTTTAAACTAACCACAGTGGCCCCACGCGTCGGAGTTGACCTAGCTGACGTGGCCGTTGACCGGTCCCACCTGTCAGTGGGTTAAACAACCCTGTGTCACTGACGTGTGGCCCCCACACGTCAGGTTTGACCAAGCAGCAGCGTCTGTTGACCTGCTGACGTCACGGTGACGCACTGCTGACGCAGTAAATGTTTTCTGGAATTTAAATAATTCTTAAATGATTTATTATTTTCAGAAAATGCCTAAAACTTCAATAAATCATAGAAAATTAACCGTAACTCCAAATTAAATAAATTATATATGAAAAATTATCAGAAAAATTCAAGGAATCCATCTGTACCATTTTCATGCATGTTAGAACAACTTATAGCTGCTGTTTAGCACAAATCAATTAAATGGCATTTGAATAATCACATATGGAGTTTGAATTTGAATTTTATATTCAAACCAACTTCATTTAATCTGTTGCTAGTTGCATTAGCTCAAAACACATTCATATTGCCATGTCATGATCATGCATCATATTGTGCATTGCATTGATTGTGTTCCCTTCTGTGTTGCCGGTATTTGTCCCCTCTCGATAGACGTGATACCGATGATGTGATCGTTGACACTGATGAAGACTCAATGTTATCTTCAGAAGTGCCAGGCAAGCAAAACCCCCTTGTTCATTCCGATACAATCCCACTCTCTCGCTCCTGCTCTCTTTTACTGCATTAGGACAACAACGATTCATCTGTTACCTGCTGCGGTAGCTGAACCCCTTTATCCTTTGCATGACCTGTCATTGCCACAGTAAATAGATGAAACCCACTAGCATGAGTAGGAGTTGTTTGAGCCCTGTTGTGCATACTCATTCATGCTTGTTTGTCATGCCTGCTACTGCTTAGAGTTGAGTCGGGTCTGATTCATCGGGGATGAATCAGAGGCGTGTGAACCCGTCCTACTGTGTGTGAGCTAAGTGTGTGAATACGATTTGGTAAAGGTAGCGGTGAGAGGCCATGTAGGAGTACATGGTGGGTTGTCTCATTGCAGCCGTCCTCAGGAACTGAGTTCTGTGTTTGTGATCCATGATTCAGCTACTACCACGCATTGGGCCCGAAACCAATGGACCCTCTCGGCTTCTTGATCACCCTTGTCCTCTGTCCAGGAGTTGCAAGTAGTTTCTGGTGTTTGTAGTATGCTGGAGGCCGTGGGCAGCGCTGACCGTAGGGGTGGGCTGTGATGCGGTAGGCACGTGGCACGGTGTACCGGGCGCCCGTTTGGTGTCTCGGGAACCCTGTTCACATCGTTTGGGGCTGTGAGCGAAACTCCGGCCGGATCTCCTCATGGATGGAACCCGAATAGGCGATAAACCTAGACTAGAGACTTGAGTGTTTAGGCAGGCCGTGGCCGACACCCACGTTGGGCTTCCGCTTGAAGGTTGCCGAGTACATGTCGTGTAAACGGCGGTAAGTGGTGAGAGCGTGTGTGAAGAAGTACACCCCTGCAGGGTTAATATCATCTATTCGAATAGCCGTGTCCGCGGAAAAGGACTTCTGGGTTGCTTATATCAGTTCATAGACAAGTCAAAGTGGATACTCTAAAATACGCAAGATAAGCGTGAGTGCTATGGATGGCGTTCTCGTAGGGAGACGGGAGCGGATCCATAGTGGTGTATTGATATGGTGAATATGTGGACTCGTGTGCGCCACCTCAAAAGAGTTACATTGCAGTCGTAGTTCAGGATAGCCACCGAGTCAAAGCTGGCTTGCTGCAGTTAAACCCCACCATCCCCTTTGTTGATAATGATGCATATGTAGTTAGCTCTGATGTAAGTCTTGCT
>NC_057795.1:365863272-365879888 GCF_018294505.1 Triticum aestivum | reverse complement strand
GGTACATTTGTACTCACGTTTGCCTATTTTATGTTTTTGCAGAGAGACTTCGGTCTCGCTAGTAGTTCCGCGTGGACTTCGACGTTTAGCTTGTTACCTCAGCTACGATCTTGTGCCCCGGCAGGATCTGATAGATAGTCAGGCTTCTCAGCCTTTTTCATTTATAGATGTCTGTACTCAGACATGATAGCTCCCGCTTGTGCTTTGACTTGTATGCTCTGATTGTTGGGTCATGAGACCCATGTTTGTAATATCTCGCTCCTCGGAGCCTAATGAATAAATTACTTGAGTCGTAGAGTCATGTTGTGATGCCATGTTGTATTTGCACATATCGAGCATATTGTGTGTATGTTATTGAAATGCTTGGTATGTGTGGGATCTGACCATCTAGTTGTTTATCTTTAGTAGCCTCTCTTACGGGGAAATGTCTCCTAGTGTTTTCCACCGAGCCATGGTAGCTTGCTACTGCTCCGGAACACTTAGGCTGGCCGGCATGTGTCCTTCTTCGTTCCTGTGTCTGTCCCTTCGGGGAAATGTCACGCGATGAATACCAGAGTCTTGTTAGCCCGCTACAGCCCGGTTCACCGGAGTCCTGCTAGCCCAGTGCTACAGCCTGGATTCACTCGCTGATGACCGACACGTTTGATGCTGGGTCATGGATGCCTGTCCCTGTAAGTCTGTGCCACTTTGGGTTTACGACTAGCCATGTCAGCCCGGGCTCCTTATCATATGGATGCTAGCGACACTGTCATATACGTGTGCCAAAAGGCGCAAACGGTCCCGGGCAAAGGTAAGGCGACACCCGCGGGAATACCGTGCGTGAGGCCGCAAAGTGATATGAGGTGTTACATGCTAGATCGATGTGGCATTGAGTCGGGGTCCTGACACATATACATGCACGAGTCCCCGACAAGGTTCATCTTTTTCATTAATATGCAGACCAAACAAGTACAGGCCTTACAGAACACAAACATGTATTCAAGAGATTACATTATTTGAACTAAAATTTGGCAAGTGCCTATAGATTTAAGATTGAAAAAAGATAAGTGGCCCGTAAACTCCTCTCCATGTCCCTCTTGTCCCAGGTATTGAAGTGGGAAAGGAAGGGGAAAGGGGAACGCTCAAGCAGGAGCCCACCCCGGTCCTGTCATGGCCTGCCGGGCGCAGCCTGACAAGATCAGGAGTGGCAAGGCTACGAAGGAGGAGGGCCAAAGGAGCAGCTCGGCGGTACCCTGGTCACCACCTCTAGGGCCAGTTAGAAGCTGATAACCCACAAGCATAGGGGATCGCAACAGTTTTCAAGGGTAGAGTATTCAACCCAAATTTATAGATTCGACACAAGGGGAGCCAAATAATATTTGAAGGTATTAGCAGCTGAGTTGTCAATTCAACCACACCTGGAGATTAATTATCTACAGCAAAGTGATTAGTAGCATAGTAGTATGATAGTTTTGATGATAGCAGTAGTAGTAATGGTAACAATAATAGTGATAGCAGTGATATTGTAGCAGTAACGATAGCAGTAGCAGCAGTAGTAACTTAGCAAGAACAATATAAGATAAATTCATAGGCATTGGATAGGTGACTCGTTGGATGATATTCATCATGAGACAGTTAGAACCTAGGGCGATACAGCACTAGCTCCAGTTCATAAATATAATGTAGGCATGTATTCCATAAATAGTCATACGTGCTTATGGAAAGAACTTGCATGACATCTTTTGTCCTACCCTCCCGTGTCTGCGGGGTCCTATTGGAAACTAAGGGATATTAAGGCCTCCTTTTAATAGAGAACCGGAACAAATCATTAGCACACGGTGAATACATGAACTCCCCAAACTACGGTCATCACCGAGAGTGGTCCCGACTATTGTCACTCTGGGGTTGCTGGATCATATCACGTAGTAGGTGACTAACTTGCAAGATCGGATCTAGAACATGGATATAATGGTGATAACATAAATGGTTCAGATCTTAAATCATGGCACCCGAGCCCAAAGTGATAATCATGAAGCATGGCAAAGTCATAGCAACATCGATCTCAGAACATAGTGGATACTAGGGATCAAGCCCTAATAAAACTAACTCAATTACATGATGAATCTCATCCAACTCCTTACCGACCAGCGAGCCTACAAAGTAATTACTCACTCCCGATGGGGAGCATCATGGAACTGGCGATGGAGATGTGTTGGTGATGACAAAGATCGAAGATCCCCCTCTCCGGAGCCCCAAACGGACTCCAGATCCACCCTACCGAGGAAGAAGGAGGCTTGGCAGCGGCTCCATCTCATGAAACGCGATAATTCTTTCTCCCTCATTTTTTCTGGAAATATGGGATTTTATAGTGGCCGTTTGACGGTCAACGGGGCCACCAGTTGGGCAGCACCCACCAGGGCGCGCTTGGGGGGGCTGGCGTGCCCTGGTGAGTTATTCCCCCCTCAAGTTCATCCTGACTCCAGAAATTCTCTTATTTGATACAAAAAAATCCTCACAAAGTTTTGTTCCATTCCAAGAACTTTATTTCTGCACAAAAATAACACCATGGTAGTTCTGCTGAAAACAACATCAGTTCGGGGTTAGTTTCATTCAAATCATGCAAATTAGAGTCCAAAACAGGAGGAAAAGCGTTAGGAAAAGTAGATGCGTTGGAGACGTATCAACTCCCCCAAGCTTAAACCTTTGCTTGTCCTCAAGCAATTCAGTTGATAAACTGAAAGTGAAAAAGAAAAACTTTTACGAACTCGTTTGCTCTTGTTTCATAAATAAGCTTAAACAATACCCAGATTTTTAGCAAAGATTATAACTAACCATGTCGACAATAACTCTTAAAGATTATATTAACTCATACCAATGACATAAACAACTAGAGAGCAATAATAAGATATCTCAAATAGCAACACATTGTCAAAACAACCATGATATAATATGACAATAGTGGTATCTCGCTAGCCCTTTCTAAGACCGCAAAACATAAATGCAGAGCATCCCCAAAGTTCAAGCAGCGACTAAACATTGTAATTCATGGTAGAAAAGATCCAGTCATGATGCACCCAACGTTAGCTATACACAACGCATCAGCGTGACAACAGTGCTCTCAGGTTCTGGCGCTTATTTGAGAAGGTGATGACACAACATAAAAGTAAATAGATAGTCCCTTTGCAGAGGGAAGCAGTGATTTGCAGAGGTGCCAGAGCTCAAGTTTTTAAAATAGAGGTAAATGATATTTTGAGACATGCACCCTTCTTATTCACTTCACAACCATCAATTATCAATATCTTCCATGCTAAGCATGCTAGTGGCGTTTCCCAAGCGGAAGGTAAAAGTTATGACTCCATTGGGAGTTTTTGTTTGATTATTTGTGAGCTCTTTTCTTTTTGTAGTTTGGGACTGGGCATCCCTATTACCGCCCTTTTTCTCGTGTGACGGCGAGTGAATAAACACTTGACCTGATAATAACCCGCTTAGCATGGAAGATACCGACCACCTCCTGTCATTCCATGAACTATCCAGGCACACAAAAGGGTATTTATTTCAAGTTTTTAGAGGTGGCACATGCAAGTTTACTTAGGACGGCAGGGTAATACCACATATAGGTAGGGATGGTGGACTCATCTGGAATAACTCGGGTTTCAGGTTTTTGATGTACAAGCAGAGTTCCCACTTAGTACAGGCGAAGGCTAGCAAATAGGTTGAGAAGCGGCCAGCTAGAGAGCAACAACAGTCATAAACATGCATTATGCATAACTAACATTGGATACTAGCATGAGTAGGATATGAACACCATGAACATAAATATCATAGAGGCTATGTTGGTTTTGATTCAACTACATGCATGAACATGTGCCAAGTCAAGCCACTCGAACATTCAGAGGAGGATACCATATCATAATACTACATCACAATCATTTTAACGCAATGTTGATATCCAAGATAAGTCATTATTCACCCCTAGCTACTTATGCATGCCATGAGAAACTATAGGATCGAAAGTATGTTTAGACGGGGGGTGGGGGTGATTAGACTACTTGACCAAATAAACATCTAGCATTTTCCCAATTTTAATTCTTGGCAGATTTTAGCAACTTTACACAAGTCAAGCAATCAACCTACACATGCAATTCTAAGAGTATAGCAGCGAAATGTAAATCATTGCATATGAAGGTAAAGGGGAGGAGTTTGGAGGGAGCAAACGCAATGTTGACACAAAGATTTTTGGCGTGGTTCCGATAGGTGGTGCTATCGTACATCCATGTTCATGGAGACTTCAACCCACAAAGGGTAACGGCTGCGCGAGTCCACGGAGGGCTCCACCCACGAAGGGTCCACGAAGAAGCAACCTTGTCTATCCCACCACGGCCATCGCCCACGAAGAACTTGCCTCACTAGGTAGATATTCACGAAGTAGGTGATCTCCTTGCCCGTACAAACTCCTTGGTTCAACTCCACAATCTTGACAGAGGCTCCCAAGTGACACCTAACCAATCTAGGAGACACCACTCTCCAAAAGGTAATAGATGGTGTGTTGATGATGAACTCCTTGCTCTTGTGCTTCAAATGATAGTCTCCCCAACACTCAACTCTCTCTCTCATAGGATTGGATTTGGTGGAAAGATGATTTGAGTGGAAAGCAACTTGGGGAAAGCTAGAGATCAAGATTTATGTGGTTGGAATGGAATATCTTGACCTCAACACATGAGTAGGTGGTTCTCTCTCAGAAAATGAATGCTGGAAGTGAAGGCTTGTTCTGATGGCTTTCTCCACGAATGAAGAGAGGGTGGAGGGGTATACATAGCCTCCACACAAAATCTAACCGTTACACACAATTTACCAAACTCGGTGGGACCAAATCAGAAAACTCGGTCGAACCGATTTAGTTCATAATGTGATGTTAGGCATTTCGGTGGGAACGACGTGTCATCTGGGTGGTACCGGTTTATTTAGGGTTAGGGCATAACGTAATCTCGGTGAGACCGATTACACAAACTTGGTGGGGCCGACTTTGGTAATAAGCTAACCAGAGAGTTGGTCAGGCAAACTTGGTGGGACCGATTCGCTCATTTCGGTGAGACCGAAATGTTACGAATGGGAAACAGGGAGTTTGCATTGCGAACTCGGTGGGAGCGATCTCTCATCTTGGTTAGACCGAAACGTTACGAAGGGAAACAGAGAGTTTGCAATCCCATCTTGGTGAGACCGAGATCCCTATCGGTTAGACCGAAGTGACTAGGGTTTTTGGCAGTGGCCATGTCAAATGAACTCGGTGGCGCCAGATAGATCCAATCGGTGGGTCCGAGTTTGACTTTTGGTTTGGGACATATGTGGATATGAGAAAGTGCTTCAAGGCGTTAGGAGCATATCACTAAACATTTTGAGCAAGCAAGCCATTAAGTAACACCTCATCTCCTTTTAATAGTATTGGCTTTTCCTATAGACTCAATGTGATCTTGGATCACTAAAAGTAAAATGTAGAGTCTTGAGCTTTAGAGCTTGAGCCAATCCTTTGTCCTTAGCATTTTGAGGGGTTGATACGTCTCCAACGTATCTATAATTTTTGATTGCTCCATACTATTATATTACCCGTTTTGGATGTTTATGGGCTTTACTTTACACTTTTATATCATTTTTGGGACTAACCTACTAACCGGAGGCCCAGCCCGAATTGCTATTTTTTTGCCTATTTCAGTGTTTCGAAGAAAAGGAATATCAAACGGAGGCCAAACAGAATGAAACCTACGGGAGCGATCTTTTTTTGGAACAAACGCTATCCAGGAGACTTGGAGTGGACATCAAGAAGTAGCCGAGGCGGCCACGAGGGTGCCAGGCGCGCCCCACCCTCGTGGGCCCCTCATGGCTCCACCGACCTACTTCTTTCCTCCTATATATATCTACGTACCCCGAAAACATCCAGGAGCACCACGAAACCCTATTTCCACTACCGCAACCTTCTGTACCCGTGAGATCCCATCTTGGAGCCTTTTTCGGTGCTCCGCCGGAGGGGGAATCGATCACGCAGGGCCTCTACATCATCACCAAGGCCTCTCCTATGAGTTGTGAGTAGTTTTCCACAGACCTTCGGGTCCATAGTTATTAGCTAAATGGCTTCTTCTCTCTCTTTGAATCTCAATACAAAGTTCTCCTCGATCTTCTTGGAGATCTATTTGATGTAACTATTTTTGCAGTGTGTTTGTCGAGATCCGATGAATTGTGGGTTTATGATCAAGTTTATCTATGAGAAATATTTGAATCTTCTCTGAATTCTTTTATGTATGATTTGTTATCTTTGCAAGTCTCTTCGAATTATCAGTTTGGTTTGGCCTACTAGATTGATCTTTCTTGCAATGGGAGAAGTGCTTAGCTTTGGGTTCAATCTTGCGGTGTCCTTTCCCAATGACAGCAGGGACAACAAGGCACGTATTGTATTGTTGCCATCGAGGATAAAAAGATGGGGTTTATATCATATTGCTTGAGTTTATCCCTCTACATCATGTCATCTTGCCTAATGCGTTACTCTGTTCCTATGAACTTAATACTCTAGATGCATGCTGGATAGTGGTCGATGTGTGGAGTAATAGTAGTAGATGCAGGCAGGAGTCGGTCTACTTGTTGCGGACGTGATGCCTATATACATGATCATGCCTAGATAATCTCATAACTATGCACTTTTCTGTCAATTGCTCGATAGTAATTTGTTCACCCACCGTAATACTTATGCTATCTTGAGAGAAGCAACTAGTGAAACCTATGGCCCCGGGGTCTATCTTTTATCATATAAGTTTCCGATCTACTTTATTTTCGTAATCTTTACTTTCCAATCTATATCATAAAAATACTAAAAATATTTATCTTATCTTATTATCTCTATAAGATCTCATTTTCGCAAGTGGCCGTGAAGGGATTGACAACCCCTTTACTGCGTTGGTTGCGAGGTTCTTGTTTGTTTGTGTAGGTACGAGGGACTTGTGAGGAGGCTCCTACTGGATTGATACCTTGGTTCTCAAAAACTGAGGGAAATACTTACACTACTTTGCTGCATCACCCTTTCCTCTTCAAGGAAAACCAACGCAGTGCTCAAGAGGTAGCAGGGGTCCACATTCCTAATCCATGCCATGCCAATCATTGAACTTTCCTGAAATATTCATCTTGAAATAGCATTAATTCAATGAGCTATATGTTGTTAGTCATTACCAAACCACCCAAGGATAGTTGCACTTTCAGAAACTATAGTCTCTAATTGTCATTGCAAACATGTTTGATCATAATAGGCTGAAGCATGGATACTAGGTTAAACATATTTACAAAAACAGAACAAGTCGATTTCATACTCATTTCTCTCTGCCACGGCCAGTTCATCTAATATCGTCATTATTACCTTTCACTTGCACGACCGAACGATTTGAAATAATAATAGTGCAAGAGTGTCGTGGACTAAGCTGGAATCTGCAAACATTTATTCAAGAGGAGAAGACAAGGTAATATGGTCTCTTTTTTAGATCAACAATAATGCAAATGAGAGCCACTCAACATTTTCATCATGGTCTTCTCCTCGGTATGACTCGATAAGAGAAAAAGAAATTCAGAGAAACACACTGAAATATTTTTGGAGTTTTTTGGTTTTTTGAAAGCAAGCAAACGAACAAGAGAGAAAAGCAAAAACAGGAAAAACTATTTACACGGGAAAGCTCCCAACAAGTAAAAGAAGAATAAGGGAAATATTTTTGGGTTTTCTTTTTAGTGCTACAATAATTTAAACAAGAAAGAAAAATCAAAAAGAAGTAAGAAACATATTTTTGGGATTTTCTCAAAGTTTTTCAAACACATAAGAAGAAAGCAAGAAAATAAATTAAACATGGATGATACAATGAAAAAATGTGGACATCGACAACTAGAATGAAATGTATGAACATGAATGTAATGTCGGTGGGAATACGTAGTCCCCCAAGCTTAGGCTTTTGGCCTAGCTTGGTAATCACCAGTCGTAGAAGCCATGAGGTCCAACGTAGAAGTGCTGGGGAGTAGGCACGATAGGGTTCCACTACTGGGGCTATGCCTGTGCCGCCGCGAGGTTGTTCCGGTAAGCGACAATGTCTTTAGGCATAACTCTGTATCCGTTCTGTTCCCATTCGGCTATGATGAAGTTGGTGAGGCCGGCATTAGCAGCATATTGGTTGAAATCTTGGAGGATTCCGGCCTCTTCCATGAAATCATTATCCGGCCACTCACACGGCCGTAGTTCCGCCAACCTCGGGGTATGAAGATCATTGTTAGAGGACTGCCCAATAACCCCCTTGGAGTTCTTCTTAGAAGCAAACTTCCTGAAGATATTCATCTTTTTCCTATGAACAAAATTCGGAAATGTTTAGTCCACAAAATTTTTCTCAACAAAACTTCACAAAATTGATAGCAACTACTCATAGGGATGTATAGAGGCCATAGCAAGCATTCAAACTACTTAGAACTCTAAGAATTCAACATGCAAGCTCATCTACAACAGCACCAAGAGTAGCTAATTATTCTAAATTTAAACCACTAAAACAAAAACTAATTGGACACATGGAGGAGTCACATACCAAGCAAAAAATCCCCGAAACAGTTTGGGAAATGGAGCTTCGAGCAAAGAGATCGAAATCTATGGTCTCGGGAGCAAGAACATGAGAGAGAGTGTGTTGGTGGTTTTTTTCTGGATGAACGGAGTGGTGTGGGAGGAAGAAGTAAGTGAGGGGGCCCACCAGGTGGGCAACACCCACCAGGGTGCGCCTGGGGGTGCTGGCGCGCCCAGGTGGGTTGTGCCCACCTGGTGCACCTCCCTCAGGTATTATTTGCACCAGAAATTCATAAATATTCAAAAAAAAACTGTGTCAGATTTTTAGAGCATTTTGAGAACTTCTATTTTTGGGTCTTTTTTATGCACGAAAAAACAGAAAGGAGACAAAGCATGGCATTTTATTTTATTTAACTAATAAAAACAAAAAACAAAAGGTAGGTACATTAGGTAGTGCTTACTAAATTCATGAACTTCATACCTCTCAAAAATGATCCATTAATAAGGTTGATCAGGTCTTATTAACAACCACTTTCGATTAGCATGAAACCGAAGAACTTTCGTAAATGACTAAGTTACCTCAATGGGGATATGAATGTCCCCAACAATAAACATTTCATATTTTATTTTGACAGTAGGTAGAGGTAGTTGAAAACTTCCAATAGTGATTGTCAGAGATTTTTTCAATAACATTGATACCATTCACTTGGAATTGTTCCTTCGGAAAGTGTACCGTATGTGTCGGTGTCAAAACCGGTGGATCTCGGGTAGGGGGTCCCGAACTGTGTGTCTAGGCGGATGGTAATAGGAGACAAGGGACATGATGTTTTTACCTAGGTTCGGGCCCTCTCGATGGAGGTAAAACCCTACTCGTGCTTGATTAATATTGATGATATTGGTAGTACAAGAGTTGATCTACCACGAGATCAGAGAGGCTAAACCCTAGAAGCTAGCCTATGGTATGATTGTTGTTCGTCCTACGGACTAAACCTCTCTGGTTTATATAGACACCGAAGAGGGCTAGGGTTACACAGAGTCGGTTACAATGGGAGGAGATCTACATATCGTTCGCCAAGCATGCCTTCCACGCCAAGGAAAGTCCTATCCGGACACGGGACGAAGTCTTCAATCTTGTATCTTCATAGTCCGGGAGTTCGGCCAAAGGTCATAGTCCGGCCATCCGGACACCCCCTAATCCAGGACTCCCTCAGTAGCCCCCAAACTAGGCTCCAATGACGACGAGTTCGGCGCATAGATTTATCTTCGACATTGCAAGGTGGGTTCTTCTCCAAATCCCATATACCTGTTGAACAGTGTCCGGCTTCTGAGGAATGTTGCGCTCCTTGGCTTCTGCGCCCAATAATGGCCATCTTCCACGTGTCAAATGAATGCAAAATGACAGGGTGTTTTTCATTTACCCCCCTAGCTGCGCCAAGGGGCCGCCTATAAAAGAGGCGGGGATTTAGATCCGAATCACACCATCTTCCCTCCGCGAGCATTCATCGAAGCGCATTCGATAGAGATACATTCCATCATGGCCGGTCAACGCAGCTCCTCCTCTCGCCCCCACAGCCCTCAGCCTGGAGATTGGGAGAGGTGTTCCGTCCTGCACAGCGATCTAGTAGCGCTCCAAACCAAGGGGCTTCTCCCCCCAGCTTACATGGTCCCAGTTCGAGCCGGGATTGCCACTTATAATGGCGGAGAACAAGCGGAGAGCGTCCCCAATCCCTCCAAAGGAGAGCGGGTATGCCTTGTCCCTTATTTAATAAGAGGGCTCGGAGTCCCAATTCATCCGTTTCTCCGGGGGCTTCTGGAGTTCTATGGCCTCCAGTTACACAACCTTACGCCTGCCTCCATATTGCATATTGCGGGCTTTGTGGCCCTTTGCGAGCTATTTTTGGCCATCGAGGCCCATTTTGCGCTATGGAAGAAGTTGTTCTGCCTCGTGCCCCTGTTCTCAGAAGGGGTCGATATATCAAGTGGGCAGAGCCAAACTATGGCGCATCGCCGGGACTGGATATCTATCCGGAACCCCAAAGAAGGCGTCCGAAGACTGGCCTTCAGAATGGTTTTACATAGAAGACGTCCCCTTGCTGGACCCTGTACGGATCGGCATCCCTGAGTTTGATAATGCTCCCTTGAAGAAGCGCCTGAGCTGGCATCCACGGAGCCCTCAGAAGGAAAATGACAGGGACGTCCTTTACCTGATGAGCCGGATAAGGTTGTTAGCTCATTCCGGACTGACCACGATTGAGGTCATGGCCATATGCATTATGCGGGGGGTGCATCCGCTTCAGTACAGAGGCCACCCCATGTGGGATTTCAACGAGGAGGACGACGCCACCCGGTGTGGCCGCAAGGGGCCGGATTCGGCTGCCACTCTAACGAAGATCTTGTCCACTTTGTACAAGGGAGAAGAGGAGGAATTCCTCTGCGTAAACCCACGGGGCGGATTTTCAATGTACAATCCTCCAAGCTGAGTAAGCGAACAATTTCACTTGCCCATCCATTTTCACATTCCCATAGTTAAGTTCTTAGTCTAGCAATTTCAACGCATGAGCTACGCCAGACTGTAAAGGAGATAAATAGCCCTTCTCCACAACTCGAGGACCCGTAACAATCCCTCAACCCGGATTCCCAATAGGACCTGGACTTATGTGTGGAGCTGATTGATGGGGTGTTTCATCAATTGAGCAAGGACAACACCTTGGTGGCCATTACGGACGATTATCCTGGACTACTTCCAGCCTCAAAGGTAACTGAGACCGAAGTCCCAGTACTTTCCAGAGGATCCATCCGTGCTTATTTTTGATCGCCGTATACCAATGGCATTTTTTCACAGGGGAAGTCCTTGAGGCGGAGGGCCGAGCCCGCGGTGGCTAGCCAACAAGGGCCATCGAGGCCCAGTGCGATAAAAAGAAGTGCAGACCGGATTGAGATGCCGACGCAATGGTACGACGTGCAACCTTAATGTCCAGGGTTTATGCCCTCAAGGCATAGTAACGCTCATGTTCTCTTTAGGAAGAAGAGCACCCGCCGGACTATATCCACCAGCCAGGCTTCAAGGACGGGTCCGGAAGCGGGGGCAAACACGGAGCGCGCACCGGACGCTCCTCCGACAGAGGACGCGGATGGGCTATCTGCCACCAATTCCGAGGTGGAGAGTGCCATGAACCACAAGCGTCGCCGGACTGTTCTTTGTGACGCTTGTTTTTTCCAAAAGGCGTTGGAGATGCGTACCTCTGTGCCGCTCAAAATGGTCTAGCCAGAGCCACAGAGCAGTATGTAAAAGACATACATGTGAGAAAATTTGATGGTTATATATGTCAGTAGCCCCCGAGACTTGAAACAATTAGAACAACTGATTTAGGGATCATTTGTTATGCAGGATCTTATAGAAAAGAATACCCAACTGTCCCAGGAGCTGGAAGAGTGCAAAGCCCAACTTGAGGCCGCACTAGCCGCAACAGGGAAGGCCACTGAGACCCCCTCTAGTAATATACGCTTCAAAAGATAAGTATGTTGTGAAGTGCGGCATGTGTGCAATTCTGACAATAACAGTGCAGATGGCGCCGGAGTGGATCCGGACAAGCAGCAACTCTTGCGCCAGTTAAAGGCTAGCGAGAGCGTGCTTATGAGGGTGAGGCAAGAGAAGAACAAGCTTCAAGATGCCAACACCCAACTGGGCGAGGAACTGAAGGATGTTCGTGCTTAGCTGTCGGACTCCATGAAGGAGAATCGGCGGCTTCGACGCGGCATGTTTAGTAAGTGCTTGAACGAACTATGAAAAGAAGAGTTCGGCGAGGAAGTCGAATTGACAGAGTTATGTCTGTAGATATGCTGACAGGTCGACCTGCGGAGGAAATGCCCGGTTCTATGGGTGACCTTCTTCCCGAGCTCTCACAACTGCACGAATGAGTTCGGCAGGTCATGCAAGGTGTCGCCCAGGCCTTGTGGCCGTCCGTCTCCATGCCCGAAGGCCTTGGAGAGCTTGCAGAGACGCTGAAGGGAGCGCGGCGGCGCTTATGATTATGGAAGATATCAGCCTGCCGTCAAGGCGCCAGGGAAGCCTGGGCCATGGTGAAGACACGGTACACAAAGGCTGATCCCAACCATATGGCCGAGGTCGGACCTGTGGGGCCTGAAGGGAAGGAGATCCCTGTCAGTTTAGTGTACGACCAGGTAGAGTTGGCCACAAAATATTCCCAACAGGACTGTAAACTAGACGGCCTGTTGGATGGTATTGAAGAGGAATATACCCAGTCAAATTGACTATGTAATTGAAAATCGCATGTAAAATGCCTTCTAGCCGGATTGTAGATCGTTTGTCATGGCGGACCTTTTCTCTTCAACCTCGGGACCCGATAGTCTGGAGTGTGTCCGAATACCCTCTCGGTTATGTAAGAACCGGGGCATGCGTGGAGACCAGGCGTAGGGGTCATTAGTGCTTTATCAGACAAGTGCCCAACTAGTTATGTTATATTACATGGTTAGTAAGAAACATCTTCTAGGGAGAATAGTTCCGTTAGGGGTTCCTTTCCCTGGGAGGCATGCCCTAAAGTGCATGTCCGAACTGCGAAAAAAGCAGGAAAGCATCCGGGGGCGGATAAATAAACAAGGTAAAAAGCATCTTTTAGTTCACCGACCGAATATTCCCTTACGAACGCTAGCTTTCGGCTTCACCCAGTCTGAGGTACACATCCGGCTGACCCGGCAGTAACAATCACAGAGGTGCTCCCTTTACCACCTAGCCGAACAATCGGGAACATAGGGGTAAGCACATGAGCCAGGCAACCTAGCTTGGCCAAAACTTAAGTCATATCGATGCATATAATGGTGAATAAAAGGAACATGTGGAAGTGTGACGCACGTCTTGGGCACGAGGCCCGTATAAATAAGCTTCTATTAAAGAAGCCCCCGGGTATAATGAGCGCGGATAGTGCGTCAATTGTGTGCGAACGAGGTGCAAATGAGCCCTTAAAAGGCTGTAATAGAAGAAAGGGGAGAAGGAGAGAAATATAAGACAACTAATGTGTAAAAAATAGACAGGGGAAGGAGACAAACACAGAGTCCGGCGCTAGGCGTAGAATCTTCGTAGGCGTGCTGCGTTCCATGGGTTCGGCTCGAGTCGGTTATCCGATGCATTTCGTAGACGGTACGCTCCACCAGTCAGGACTTGGTCGATTATGAAGGGACCTTCCCATTTGGGCTTGAGTTTGTCCTTTTTCTTGTCCGGCAGGCGTAGAACTAATTGGCCAACATTGTAAGTTTTGGCCCATACTTCTTTGCTTTGATATCTTCGAGCCTGCTGTTGATAGAATGCGGAACGGGCTTTTGCCACGTCGTGCTCCTCCTCCAATGCGTCCAAACTGTCCTGCCGATCGAGTTCGGCTTCTCTTTCTTCATACATGCACACGCGAGGTGAGTCATGAATTATGTCGCAGGGCAGGATTGCCTCTGCGCCGTATACCATAAAAAATGGTGTGAATCGGGTAGTGCGGTTTGGCGTGGTCCGTAGCCCCCAGAGTAAGGAGTCAAGCTCCTCTACCCAGTGCGTGTTAGATTCCTTGAGGGACCGCACTAGTCTGGGTTTGATGCGGCTCATGATTAGACCATTTGCCCGCTCGACTTGACCGTTAGTTTGTGGGTGATAGACTGAAGCGTGGTCGAGCTTGATGCCCATGTTTTTGCATCGGAGTTTTACCTCGTCGGCCGTAAAGTTCGTGCCATTATCAGTGATGATGATGCTGTGGGGGACGCTGTAATGATGCACGACCCCTGATATGAAGTCTATCACTGGTCCGGATTCGGCCGTCTTGACAGGCTTGGCCTCTATCCATTTGGTGAACTTGTCAACCATGACCAATAAGTATTTTTGCTTGTGGGTTCCCCCTTTAAGGGGTCCAACCATGTCAAGCCCCCAGACCGCAAAGGGCCAGGTGATGGGTATAGTTCGGAGGGCGGTGGGTGGCATATGGCTTTGGTTAGCGAATAGTTGGCAACCGACGCATCGTTGGACTAAGTCCTGAGCATCTTCCCGGGCTGTAGGCCAATAAAACCCAGTATGGAAGGCCTTGCTTACAAGGGCCCGGGCTGCGGCGTGGTGCCCGCTGAGTCCGGCATGAATTTCAGCCAAAAGGTTCCGCCCTTCTTCTTCGGAGATACACCTTTGAAGGACTCCGGTGGTGCTTTTCTTATAAAGCTCTCCTTCATGAACTTTATAGGCTTTAGATCACCGCACTATGCAACGTGCCTCGTTTTGGTCATCAGGAAGTTCCTGCCTAGTTAAGTAGGCTAAGAATGGTTCTGTCCACGGGGCAATGACTGCCATTATTACGTGGGCTGAGGATGTTATTTCGTTGGCCGAGCCTCCCATTGTGTCAAAGTGTTCGGTGTCAGGTGGTGCGGCTGGATCCGGGTTGTTATTTCCGGATTCCACTTCCCATTGTACGGATGGCTTGAATAGCCTTTCCAAGAAAATGTTGGGAGGGACTGCATCTCGCTTTGCGCCGATGCATGCCAAGACGTCTGCTGCCTGATTGTTTTCCCGGGCTATATGGTGAAATTCGAGCCCCTCGAACCGAGCTGACATATTTAGGACGGCATTGCGATATGCTGCCATTTTCGGATCTTTGGCGTCAAAATCTCCGTTTATTTGGGATATCATGAGGTTCGAATCCCCACGCACCTCTAGGCGTTGAATGCCCACGGAGGCTGCCATCCGGAGACCATGCAGAAGGGCCTCGTATTCGTCTACATTGTTAGAGTCCGTATACATTATCTGGAGTACATATTGGACTGTATCTCCTGTTGGGGTCGTCAGAATGACGCCAGCCCCCAGACCCGCTAGCATTTTGGATCCGTCGAAGTACATAATCCAGTTGGCATATGTGCCGTACTCTTTAGGGAGTTCGGCTTCAGTCCATTCGGTGACTTGCGACTTGATAGCTCGCCATGGCTTATATGTTATGTCGAATGTGAGGAGCTCAATGGCCCATTTGGCAATCCGGCCCGTCGCGTCGCAGTTGTTTATAATATCATTAAGAGGTACTTCGGAGGCTACTATTGTTGAACACTCTTGAAAGTAGTGTCGTAGCTTCCGGGATGCCATGAACACCGCGTACTCTATCTTTAGATAATGCGGGTACCGTGACTTGCATGGAGTGAGGACAGTGGACACGTAGTAAACTGGTTTTTGAAGGGGAAATTTGTGTCCGTCCGTTTCTCATTCGACGACGAGCACTGCGCTTACAACTTGATGAGTTGCCGCAATGTATAATAGCATCGGTTCGCCGATATTAGGCGCGGCCAGGACCGGGTTTGTTGCCAATATGGCTTTTATTTCTTCGAGTCCGGCCGTGGCAGCATCCGTCCACTCGAAATGTTCGGTGCGCCGGAGGAGGCGATAAAGGGGTAATGCCTTTTCTCCCAAGCGAGAGATGAAGCGGCTGAGAGCCGCCATGCATCCAGTCAATTTTTGTATTTGTTTGAGGTCCTTTGGAATATCCAATTGTGACAGAGCTCGGATCTTGGCTGGGTTTGCTTCAATTTCTCTACCGGATACAATGAAGCCCAAGAGCTTTCCGGCTGGCACGCCGAAAACACATTTTTCTGGGTTAAGCTTGATGTCATATGTTCGGAGGTTATTGAACATGAGCCTCAGGTCGTCTACTAGAGTTTTGACGTGCTTGGTTTTGACGACCACGTCATCCACGTATGCTTCGACTGTTTTGCCGATCTGGTTGGCTAGACATGTCTGAATCATGCGCTGATATGTTGCGTCGGCGTTTTTGAGTAGAAGGGCATTGTGTTGAAGCAGAATGGGTCATATGGGGTGATAAATGCCGTTGCGGCTGGGTCTGGCTCTGCCATCTTAATTTGATGGTAGCCAGAGTATGCATTGAGGAAACACAATCAATCGTGTCCTGTGGTAGCGTCAATGATTTGATCAATGCGGGGGAGGGGGAAGGGATCCTTTGGGCAAGCCTTGTTGAGGTCGTTGAAATCGACGCATAGGCGCCATGATTTGTGTCGGGGGAAACTGATCCACGAACACCTATGGGGCCGGCGGACC